>NW_007360026.1:235616-304587 GCF_000359705.1 Exserohilum turcica Et28A | reverse complement strand
ATTGGGGGACATACGGTCCGTCTTATAGTGTAACTCTACACATGACGCTCCTCTGCCATGGCGACGTCAGACGTCGTGTGTATGGCTCGATTGCTGCGAGAAGTGGCTCTCCCTCTGTCTCTCGCACTCACTCCCTCCGTCCGGGTTTGCGTCTAGCGTTGCTGCTGCTGCTGCTGGGCGAAGCAGGTACGGCGACAAGATGATGACGCTGCAGCCCTCCCTCCCCTATTGCATCGAGCACGCCCGTCGTCAACCCCCCCCCCCCCAGCCAGTATCCCAAATTGACGTGTACGCCTACACTACACTACACGCAGTACTGGCAGCCCGCCATGTGACCAAGGCTACACTAGACGTCTTGCATCAAAAGCAACATGGACGGCGATCAAACGCTTGACCATTGCTTGGGGCGGGCGCACAGGCACGGCCGCCTCAGGGGACTAATTTCACACGAGGCGCCTTTTTTTTCCTTCCTTCAGACGACGCCAACGCCGTGCGCGCGACGGAGAGTCAGGAGAGGGGCGGAAACTGCGCTAGGGCCAAGTCCAAGTCGCGCGCAGAGTTCGAGTTTACGCAACGACGTGGAGATGGGCTCTGGCGGACCGACTCCGCGACGCGAAAGCAGCGACGCCGGCCACTGTCCGGCGCCATGCACACCCTCTCTCTGCCTGACCAGCCTGGGAAGCCGCTTTTTCGGTCCCTTTGCTGGTGCAGCCTGCTGGATCCTAGGCGACCGTTGAACCTGCAGCGACGCGGTTTTGCGCGTCCACGTCTCTCTCTATCTCTTGGTCGAGTCGGCGGACACTGACCAGGCAAAAAAGAAAAAAGGGGAGCACGGCCCACGAGGTAGCGGGGGGGCGGAGGGCGAGGACGAGGACGGGCGTCTTTGGGGCCAGGCATGCCAGGATGATGACAGAAGAGGGTGAGAGAATGTCGCCTTGTGTGTGTGTGTGTGTGTGTCGCCCAGCATGGCTGCGGAGCATTGCGCTGCCCATGCGGCCTAGTTGTCGTGCCCAAAACGGAAGCATGCAATTGTGGGTGAAGGTGCTAGGCTCGTTCAATGCGCGTCGTCGGCGCTAGCGCTGGTGGATGCACGCCAAAACAAAGGCCCAAAAGCCCTCCCGCGCCTACCGCCCGCTGATTCGCAGCCGGGCGAGCGACGGTGACGGCCACGCTGCCTGCCCCCCAAGCCCGCCGCTCGTCGTTCGTCGCGCAGCCGGGTGGGCGTGCAGCCGGCCGTGGCGCCGTGGCGACGGGCTGGCAATGGTGCTGTGCTGGTGCTTTGCTGGACTCGACTGGCGGGCTGGCTGGCTGGCGGGCTGGGGCTGGGGCTGCTGGGGCTGTTGCGGTTGCTGTTGGCGTGTGCGTGCGTGCGCGCAGGCAAGCAACGGCAGCTGCGGGCTGTTGAGGGGACGGGCACGAGCACCAGCAAGCCCCAGCACCAGCACCAGCACGAGGGTGCCAAATAGCGCGGATGCAACGCAGCCGTGGGCACGTCGCTGAACGTCCCCCCCCTCCCCCCTCCACTACCACCACCACCCACCCTCTCCTGGCTCCTGGTCCATCTCCACATGGCTTGCGGTAAAAGCAGCGGTCGAAGCGCTGCCTTAGCGTCTGCTGCATCCACATCCACCACCCTAACCACCCTAACCACCCCCCACCCCTGTCCTCGCAGACGTAGGTGCGTCCGGGGTCCTCAGCCAGCGTGCCAGCTCCTATGCTTGGCCTCTAGCCTCTGATGGAGGTGCTGTGAACCCAAAAGACGTAAACCCTCCAAGCAGCCGAATTTATCAATGAGGGCTTCCCACTCACGGCTGCAGATCAACCCTCTCGCCTCCAGCATCAGCACCACTGCTCCCCCCCAATCCAGCATCCATCCACCCCCATCCCTACCCTCTGCGCCAGCCTGAAAAAGCGCCCGTCAGAGCTTATCCATACTGCTTTCATCATCGTAACACTCTGATCCTTACTTCTTTGTCGCCGCGTTGCTTTTCTGGCGAATTAACGTTACCGAACTTTTCCCACGGCGACACGCAACACGCAACCCACCCCACCCCACACAGCCCGCCCCTGCAACCCGCTGGGCACTCTCCTCCCCCTCCGAGCACGCACGCACCGCGCTCGACTTGAAACGCCCGAGCGTCTGCCACTCGGTCGCTGGTGTCCGCTTCGCCCTACACCTAATCTCGCTGCCTCTTTGTCACGGGTCCTGCTTAGTACAGGTCTACTGATCGACATACCATACCCGATCATCATTACTCGTCTGGGAATACCACTGCACGCGAGTCCCCAGTGTCAGAGGCAATTCAAAAGCTCGCAGATCCCATCGCAGAGTACCTGTGATCGACCATCTCCACGTTTTCGAACCCTCGACTACCTCGTTTCACCCCTCTGGATCTACAGAGCAGTCGTCGTGACACGCAGTCTTTCTTCTCTTGTACCACCTCTGTCGTCCCCTTTGCCCCAACCGTCGTCGCCCACAACCCCCCCTCCCTTCCATCCTCCTTGAGTAACCGCAATGGCAATGGCAGTCGACAATCGCCAACAGCCGCAGCTGAGCACCATGGCCTACGACCACATGCGCTACCCCCAACAACAACCACACTTCACCAACCCATGGGTGTCGGCCGGCCCCTCGCAGCAGCAACTCTACCAAACAACAGTCGCCCCCAATGTCGACGCCCAGCGCCCCACCAGCATCGCCATCCCCTACCACGGCATGGCCGTCACAGCGCCGCCCATGGGACAAGGTATTACTCTCCCGGACGCCAGCTTCGGATCACAAAACTTACTTGCTCCCTCTGAAGATATCATGGCCCGCGGATACCCCACTGGCTACGCTACATCTGGCTCTCCCCAGAACCAAACGTATGCACCCACTTCAGCGCCATACTCACAGGTAGAGTATGGCAGCACAGAACGGAGCCCATATGCATTCCAGCAGGATGCCTCTCGCCGCTCTTCACACCCGTCAGTCCCCTCCATAGCCTTTTACGAGTCCCTCGAGACACAGCGACAACGCCAAAGTTCACTTGTTGACTTTAGCAGAATGAACAGCCAGCAGCCCCGCAACAGCTTCAGCGACGCCCTCGATGCTAGCCGCGGCATGGTCTCCCTGAGCCAGTCGGACATTACCCCACGCAACATCTACGGCTCCCAAGGAACCAGCCGCAGCTCCACCGAATCATACGGCTTCCCCTCGACACACTCGGCACACTCGTCCATCTCGTCTGCCAGCTATGGCCCCAACGGATACTACGCCGGCGAAGGCTCGGTTACCGACTACAGCTCCGCTTCCGAATCCGTCGACCTGGGCAACTCGCGCACCCTGCCTCGCCCCAACGCCCTTCTCGGCGCAAACATGCCCCCCGCGCCCGCTTCCATGATGAGCCAATTTAGCTCAAAGGTCTCATCAAGCTCGCAAAAGAAGCACAAGTGCAAGATTTGCGACAAGCGCTTCACACGACCAAGTTCTCTTCAAACACACATGTACAGCCACACGGGAGAGAAGCGTAAGTTTTGACACACCCCCCCATTTTTTTTTTGGCTACGCACATTTCTAACATTACCGCAGCATTCGCATGCGAAGTCGAGGGCTGCGGACGCCACTTTTCAGTTGTTTCCAACCTGAGGAGACACCGAAAAGTGCACAAGAACGACGGCAGCATCGATCACCCATCGCCCGAGAGCGTCGACCACTAAATCACCAGCAAAGTCGGTTCTTTCTAGCGCTCGCTCTTTACGACTTGCATCTGGACTGGCCGCGTCCAGTACACCTGATGTTTGAGATACCATCGTCGCGCATTTTTTCGGCCAAGACCATAGACCGAACCGCACCTTGCTCGGACGATTTATTCTTCTACATGCCGTTGCACACATCCTCCTGGTTTTTACTGAGATACCACCCGGCCGCGTGCCCTACGCAAGGGCACCACATGGCGTTTTTTCGGCGTTTCGACTTGCGAGCCTTTACGTGTATCGTTTGTTTTATTTTTTTTCCTCTTCGGATTGGAGCGATTTCCTCAACACTGTAATACTACGCGCGCATACTCTGCCCTGGGCCTGGACTTTTTTCTATATTTTCTTTTTTTTTGGTTATCCCGCCTGCAAATATCTATCTAATCACCGCAGCTGCGCTCGACAAGGCTCTGGTCCACTGTCGTCATGGAGCGCAGGTTGGCATCATTCGCTTATACCCTTTAATATTTTAGACTCTCTTTTAGCGACGGCCTCTCCAACGCCCTCCGCGCGATGGATGGTTCGCACCATGACGTTTTGTACATTAGCAGTAGCTTGGATATGGGGCGCGCATACAGGTGCCACTCAGCGAATAGGCAGTAGCAGTAGTAGCTAGGGTAGGCTTTTTACACGACACCGAGTCGAGTTGAAGCAGCGGGAGAAAATGACGCATTTCTCCATAATGTGGACTTGGAGTGCGGCAGAATCAAAGACCCTTGTTAAATCCACATATGCGCCCTTCCCGTGCCGCCGTGCTTGTGCTGGTGCTTGTGCGGGTGCCCTCTCTCGCTCGCTCGCTCGCTTAACGACGGTGACGACACGCATGGGCGACCAGCGTGAGGGCAGGCGTGACTTGGTAGCAGGCGGTCGAGTGCCTTCGTCATTGGGCAAAGGGCCTTTGTCGCTTTGGGCCAAAGTGAAACCAGGGCCCATGACGCTGCCTTCACAATGCCATCATTTGGCGTTGGACGGGCGTGGGCGGTGGGCTCCGGACAAGGCGAGGGCTTGGCACTCGTCATGCAGCATCGCATCCCTGCCAGCCACTTGCAGCCACTTGCTGGACCCTGAAATTTGGTTGACCTCGACTGGCTCTGCCATGGCTCGGCGAGTGGGATGTCTGCCGACACACGCCATGCGCATGTGCCGCCTCAGGCTCCCACTCCTGCTCCTGCTCCCGCTCCCACGCCTCCTCCTCCTCCTCACCAGTCGTCGTCGTCGTTGCGCTCCGTTGTCGTCGTCTCGCACGCTACCATTTGCTCTCTGCCCGTCTTTCGGCCCCCTCCAAACCTGGACTCCCCCTGTTCCGCGGCTCCAGCTGGTCCATGTCCCGCCTACATACACACACACACACACGCACGCACACGTAGGCACCCACATGCGAGGCTGGCGCTCTACCCGCAGCCCCAAGTTGATGGCTGCTTCGCTCGCCCGAGTGCATGCAAAGCACAGGTATGTGTGTGTTCATCTGTCTGTGTCTATGTGTGTGTGTGCTGACGACGTCGGGCTTTCTTCTCGTCTCAGGCATCCTATCGGCTGCGGAACTTGATTACCTGGGGCCCACGGGCCCCCCCCCCAATCACGATGCTCAACTCGTGGCCGGTGGGTCACACGCGCTGGGTCCGGTCCGAAAAGCTACCTAAGATGAGATCGCAGCGTGCCTGGCCGTGACCGTCTGGTATAGCTAGCTAGCTGCTGGCTACCGTGTTACTAGTGCTAGCTCTCTCTCGCTCCTCTGCTGCCCGTCAATCGGGGCAAGATCGCCGACCAACGACGCGACGACTCGACTCTCACACGGCCCGTCGAAACACAGGGCTGACCGTTTCGCCAGTAAGTGTCGTGTTACAGAAACATGACGACGCAGATGCCCCGATCGGTCCCTGGTGTCGTTGCTGCCCGTGGCCACACTACCACTACGCCTTCCGCTCCGGACTTGGGGTCAGCGGAGAGGAGCCTTCTTGTTCTCGTTAGGTTGCAGCAGCCAGTACCGCCGAGGCAAGCATTCCGTAAGGGAGGTTTCCCGCAACCCACCCTTTTTCCGTTACAAGCAAGCTGCCGTTGCTTTTGCCACCCGCCCCGGCCCCTCTCCATGCTCGGAGCCTGCACTTGCAATCTCGTGCGTCTGTGGACAAGCACGCAGAAAAAAAAACCAAACTGTCAAGCCATCCATGCAAGTCATTGTTGGGAAACTGGCGCCAATTTGCATTTGCCCTTGCCCTTGCACAGTGGCCTATGCCTGGGGCCTTTCTTGGACCGGCGTGCTGTGATTACTTTCCGGAATGGCACTGTGACACTCTTGGCCTGAGGCAAAGCTTGGGGGTGGGCGTGTTATGCGACTGCAAAGCTCTGCTTGTTGCGCGCTACCGTCTCAACTTGCGGTCAAAACGAGCGGTTTAATCTCAATCCTGGCTCCTTGCCCTGCTCCTTGCCCTGCACATATGTGCTATTCTTCTGGAAACAATCAGACGAGCCTGTGTGGTCAGCTGTGCATTCACCCATGGCTTGTTGGGGCTGTCTCGCTATATGGAAATAAGACATGCTGCAGCTTGACTCCCATGTATATCTGCACGGCCCCTCGAGGCGTGGCATAGATGCAGATGCGTGGTCATGTTATGCCAAACGATTTATTTTTGCAACAACGCAACTGCATTCATCCAGTGGCGAAACAAGAGAGACCCAAAAACCCCCCGTATGCAATTCGTCTGACCATTCACAAGACGAGCGCATCGTGTCCTCAGCATCCGCACCCGGGGTCGATCTAACGTGCTGCTAACCTGTGTCAAGCAAGTGTTCCGCTTCGGCAGCGAGGAAGCCGCCCGTCAACGTCGGAGAGCGACATTTGCTTGCGCGTTTCCCACCTGCCAAGTAATGCCCCGTCGCCACCTTGTTGAACCGCTCCAAGCAAGCAAGCAACAAGTCAAGCATCAAGTTAATCTCCACCTCAGTGCCAGCCAGTCAGCACGGGTCCACCGTCACCGTCACCCGCCAACAGCACGCAGCGCTAAAACTGTCTCCTGGCCTTAACTGGGCCTCCTATCGAGATTGAACCGACCCCGCAATCCCATGTCCCCGATCTATCACGGTTTCAGAAATCCGCATATTATACCTGGCCACTCAAAAAAAGGACAGCCCCCACTGGCCTGCAAAGCGCGCAGCTACGGCCTTGCCAACCGACGTCTTTTGCACCTTCCCCATTTGTGCGTAGCTCGGGTAATTTCAGCCTTCCCGGACCCATAGGACGCGCAATCCTCTGTACCACGAGCAAATTGCTCGCATACATGGTGCCTTTGTCAGCCTCGTGATTCCAGCGTTCGTGTGTGTAATACCGCTTACGGCGCAGCCCCCATAGCACCATTTGCTGCCTTCCCCCATGCTCACTCGCGCCCGTACGATATCTTCTGTCGCTTCGTCTTGTTGTTTTGTTCCTCGTCGCCGTCGGCCGCCTTTTTCTTCTTGTTGTTGCCGTCTCCCGGCCGGGCGCCGTTGGTGGGTTGACTCGACTCGCGCGTGGGAAAGGATGAGGTTGGCGCAGGCGCGTGCGACGGCGTAGCTGAGCCTGGTGTCGACGTTTCCTGGGAGCCCGTGTCAGCGGCGGCGGCACCGTCTGGTCGCAGTCCCTCGTCTACTTACCCTCAGGAAGCTGGTCGAACTCCGACTGAATATCCTGTCCGCATCGTTGATGGGGGCTTTTCGCCGCGTCGCTGTGCCTGCCCCGCCAGCCGTCGTCGTGGTCGCTGCGCCCTTGATGTAGTTATCGAAGCCCTTGACAATATTGCCGGCGCTCGTCTCCTCGAGGTACTGCGTTTCGACTCGCAGGATGTTATCTTCGAGTTGCAGCTGCCCCCCCCAGGGTCAGCATGTACACTGCATCACGCGTCGTGTCTTTGTACTGACCAGATTGTTATCGATCAAGCGCTTCTTGTTCAGCGATTCGCGGAGGTCCCGTCGCAGTCGCTCGTAGTAGGGCATGCCGCGCGAGCTGTCTGTGCTCGCATTATTGCCGCTGCCTGGGGGCGCATTTTCCGTCATTGTGAAGTCTCTGTAGCGTCGTGTGCGATTGTGCCAACTTCTTGCCGTAGCAATGTCGCGTGCGTGTACCGGATCTGCGGTTTGGTAGTTCGACAAGTCGCGGTTTACCTCTGGTGAACGCGCGGAGGCTAGCGTCCCTGAGCTCGGGCCCGCTTTGAGGAAACGCAACTTCCAGATCGCAATCGAGGATGAAATCGCGCCACGCCTCCTCCTCTCGTCCAAATAGCCCTTGTCAACGTCACCCGTACGCACCCTGACCGTCTTCGCCTCCGCTAGTTGCGCCCGCCTCGTCTGGACGCGACATACCGCCCCGCGCCGACTCCCTGCCTCACCCGTCACAACACCAACCCAGTCACAATCCCCCAGCGCAAACGCCGCAGCAGTCCAAGTAATTGTGCAAAAAAAAACGAGGCCCTTTCAGTCTCGACGGTGACGGACATCCGAGTCTCGACCTTGCGAAAGCATCCACGGTTCTGCGCCTGTCGTCACTCTCCAAAACACCACCACCTTCACCATGGCAATGGATGCGAAGGAGATTGAGCTCCGCGGAAAGGCCATCGGCAAAGCTGTAGCAGAAGGCGAGCCCAGCGACCGCATCTTGCCCTTGTAGGCATCGTTTACGCTGCCAGCGTTGCTGTAGGCTGCCGCTTCGACCTGCCTTGCCACGCCGAGGATTTCGTCGGGCACTGGGGGGGGGGGGGTGGAGGGTCAGCAGAGCCCATTATCTGTTGCCTTGCTATACTTACTCGCTTCGCTCATAAAAGCCAGACCGTCGTACATCAGCCTGACGCAATTGTCGCGTGCCTCGTTGCCGGTAACCTGGTACTTGACCTTGTCCGTCTTGTGGTTGCGTTTGTCAGAGGGCACATCGTGCTTCTTCTTGGCCTGGCTGGGTGTAGGAGACGCGGTGCCTGATGGTGGAGGAGCGGGTGACGATGTCGAAGCGCCATTTGCGGCTGCCTTTGCCGGGCCATCCTTCTTGGCTGGCTGCTTCTTCTTGACTTCGTCCCTCCACTTTGCCACTAGTTCTGTCGCCAGTTTTTGCACGGCAGGGTCCTTGTGTGTACGCAAACGGTTGATGGTGACACCGATCCTTGTTGAGCGCAAGAGGTCCTCGGTAGCATGGACGCCAGACTTGAGGTCGTTGAGCAGTTTCAGAATCGAGGCGCTCTTCCAGAACCTCAAGAACAAGTCAAATCCCCAACTCCGCAAGCGCGTCCTCATGGGCGAAATCACTGCCAAGAAGTTTGTCGTCATGACACACGATGAGATGAAGTCGGACGCCCGGCGAGCCGAGGACGAGAAGCTGGAAAAGGAAAACATGAACCAGGCCATGGTGGCACAGGTCGAAAAGGCCATTTCCAAGGAGTTCCAGTGCGGCAAGTGCAAGCAGAAGAAGGTCAGCTACAGCCAGGCACAGACGCGGTCTGCCGACGAACCGATGACGACCTTTTGCGAGTGCATGAACTGCGGAAACCGGTGGAAGTTCTCGTGAGCATCGGCGTGGCGTGGCGTGGCGTGGTGCGTGGTGCGTGGTGCGTGGTGCGTGGTGTAAGAGTAGTTATGTAGTTGTGTAGTAGTTGTGTTGTGTGTTGCCGTTTCCGAAAATCATAGTAGCGGGCGTTCATCGATCACGGGGGAAACCGGGGGCATGGAAAGACCGCGCGCGGGTGATGGCGGTTTTTTTTTCTTCCTTTTCCTTTTTCCTTTACACCTTTCACTTTTCCATATCTTGAACTTGGGCACTCAAATCAATGCTCGTTGGTTTTTTTTTAATCTTGCTTGCCTCCTCTTCTTCTTCTTCTTTTTTTTTGAAGTTTTGAACATGTGATAATTACACATCAATCAATGCAGATATTTGAATCGTCGCTGTTTCTGACATGTGGCCCACGTTCCTCATGACTTCCCTCAAAGTACTGACGCTATTTTAATGCCGATAGTGACCATCTCTACCTCGAAAAAATCAAGCTCTGATTTCCAAGTATTTGCCATACTACATTTTCTATCTAACTTTCCAACTTCCCATCAATCCGATATGGTCTAGTGGCTAGGATTTGCCGCTCTCACTCGCAGAGTCAGTTCACTTGTTTCTCAACAGTGCCGGCAAGGCCCGGGTTCGATTCCCGGTGTCGGAAAGCATTTCTTTTTGTCTTTTTTGCAAAGGCTCCCTTCATATCTTTTGGGACTCTTTTTTTTGCGTCGAGTGTGGAGATTCTCCGCGTGTGGAGGTCACGTGTGGCGCTAAGCGATGGTCGTTAGCTGCGGATGGAGAACACGCCATGTTCAATCGACTGACAATTTTGTTGCCTTTTTTTTTCTGTGTTGATTTCGTTGTATGCATTTCTTCTCGGTTTCGAGTACTCTATGCAAGCTGTAATGTTTGTTGCTAAATAAACTACATACAGACTCGATCATGGACTCGCAGATCAAACGACAAGTCATCAAGACTATTTATTATCTATCATACCAACAACGCCGCAGAATCCACCTGCCAACTCCAATCAAGTCTTGAATTCGCCCTCGTCTCGACTAACCTCCAGATGTCGTCCTGTATCTCTAGACTCAAACGCATATATAGGCATCTTATCAGTACCCTTGGCTGGGTGTGACCTGCCAACTGCAACATAGGTATCATGAACACGAGTAGTTGCTCCCCTTGCGCTGTCACAAAACATGCACTACACACATTCACGCATATTCATAGCACAACACATCCAAAATAACAAGTCAGATTTTCGTAGATTCGATGAATTTCCAAAGCCAAACAAAGGCAGCATCACGACACGCCACTGCACACGCAGTCGATCGTGGGCTGACAACATTATACACATGAGAACATAATCTTTATCCCAGTCCGTTTTTCCTTTGAAATAGACCCAATCCAAGGGTCAGCTTCGGCTACATGTTACACCCCAGTACTCTTTTTTTTTCAATCCTTTTACAATGGTCGGCCACCGACAAACTCGCTCCATGACCTGACTTCACTTGGGATACCCTCCTTCTTGGGAAGCTTCTCGCTCATGCACTGAGCAAACAGCACCGCAGTCTACATCATATTAGCGAAGATCATCAATCATATAGAGCAAACTGACCTTGGGCTCCATGAATAGCGGCACGCCAAAATCGACCGCATTCCTCCTCATTACGTAGTCCTCGTCCAGCAGACCGTTCGCCCGGTACTTGGCCAGGTTGAAGCAGCCGCGGATATCGTACTTCTCAAACACCTCACGCAGCTTCCTCTTGTCGTCCTTGGGGAACTCAATAACCTCGACACTGAGACCCTCGGTGTTCTTCTCCAGAAGCTTCTTGACGTCGTTGTTGGCAGCAAGGAACCTGTAGCCAAGCGCGTGCACGTACTTGGCAATCTGGATCAGAGAGTTGGAGTGGAGCGAGCCAGGCGTGACATCACCACCGAACAACAGACCCTCGCCCGGCTGGGGAAGGCGGAAGTTCATCTGCGATTGTGCTGACGCCCAGTAGGCCTCGACAAGGTCCTTGCCAAAGCAGGCCATCTCACCAGTCGACGACATCTCTACACCGAGGTAGGGATCGGCACCGGCCAACCTGGTCCAGGAGAACTGGGGAACCTTGGTGGCGAGGTAGTTCCTCTCTACGCTCATAAGGTCAGTGGGCTGAGGGACGTCGCGGCCGACAAGAGCCTTTGTAGCAACGTCGATAAAGTTGGTACCGAGAACCTTGCTGACAAAGGGGAATGAACGAGAAGCACGGAGGTTGCACTCGATAACCTTGAGGTTGGGCTCGGAGCCCTCGACCTCCTCCTTGATGATTTGCATGTTGAAGGGACCGGTAATGTTCCAGGCCTTGGCAACCTTGTCGGCAATCTTCTTGACACGCTCTTGGATGCGCTTGTCGAGGTTAACGGGTGGCAGGACAAGAGTGGCGTCACCAGAGTGGACACCAGCGTTCTCAACGTGCTCACTGATGGCATGGACCAGGACGTTTCCGTTGGAGGCGACAGCATCGCAGTCAATCTCTTGGGCACCGTCGATAAACTTGGTGATGACAACCGGGTGGTCGGGCGACACGTTGGAAGCAGCAAGGAGCTTCTCCTTGAGCTCATCCTCGCCACGGATGACCGTCATGGCAGCGCCGGACAAAACGTACGACGGGCGGACGAGAACCGGGTATCCGACCGAGTTTGCAAAGTTCTTCGCGTCGTCGTACGAGGTGAGTTCCTTCCAAGCCGGCTGGTCCACGCCAATCGAGTCGAGGATGGAAGAGAACTTGTGGCGGTCCTCGGCCTTGTCAATGTCGCGAGGATCAGTTCCGAGAACCTTTGCCTTGCCAGACTCTTGCAGCTTCAGAGCAATGTTCTGGGGAAGCTGACCACCGACTGAGACGACAACACCGCTGGCAGTCTCGAGCTCGTAGATATCCATGACACGCTCGTAGCTGAGCTCCTCAAAGTAGAGCTTGTCAGCAACGTCAAAGTCGGTACTGTAGGTCTCTGGGTTGTAGTTGATCATGACAGTCTTCTTGCCGAGTGCGTTCAAAGAGCGGGTAGCGTTGACAGCGCACCAATCAAACTCGACCGAGCTTCCAATACGGTAGACACCGCTGCCCAGAACGAGAACACCGTGGTCGTCAAAGGTGACGTCGTGCGACGAGGCGTTGTAGGTGGTGTAGAGGTAGTTGGTGTTTGCGGGGAACTCAGCAGCCAGAGTATCAATCTTCTTGACCCATGGCCTGATGCCAAAGCCTGTCCTGCGAGCGCGGACCTCGTCTTCTGTGCTGTTGACTGCCTTTGCAATCTGCTTGTCGGAGAAACCAAGCTTCTTGGCCTTGAGGATGATTTCCTTCTTCAGGCCAAACAGGCTGCCAATCTTTTCGAGCTCGTGTGTGCAGTCAACAATGTTCTGGAGCTTGTGCAGGAACCACTTGTCAATCCTGGTGAGCTCGTGGACCTTGTCGACCGAGTAGCCTTCGTGGTACAGAGCTTGACCAACAGCCAGCCAGCGGCGATCAGTAGGGTTCTTGAGCTCCTCGTCGAGGTTCTCGCCGTACTTCTCACCCTGGAAACCGAGGTACTTGGGATCGACTTGTCGGCAGGCCTTCTGGAAAGACTCCTCGAATGTACGACCAATCGCCATGACCTCACCAACCGACTTCATAGAGCTGCCAATGTCACGCTTGACATTCTGGAACTTGCTAAGGTCCCAGCGAGGCATCTTGGTGACGACATAGTCCAAACTAGGCTCAAAGTTTGCGGTTGTGGTCTTGGTAACGGCATTTGGCAGCTCGGGAAGCGTGTGGCCCAGACCAATCTTGGCTGCAGTGTAAGCCAGAGGGTAGCCAGTTGCCTTGGACGCGAGCGCAGACGAACGAGAGAGACGAGCATTGACTTCAATGACGCGGTAGTCGAGGCCATCTGGTTGCAAGCAGTACTGCACGTTGCACTCTCCAACGACACCCAAGTGTCGGACAATCTTGATGGACGCAGACCGGAGCATGTGGTACTCCTCGTCGCTGAACGTTTGACTGGGCGATACAACGATACTGTCACCCGTGTGCACACCAAGAGGATCAAAGTTCTCCATGTTGCAGACTGTGATGCAGTTGTCACTGGCATCACGCACGACCTCGTACTCGGCCTCCTTCCAGCCCTTGAGCGACTTCTCGACCAAGATCTGGGGCGACAGTGAGAGGGAACGAGCCGAGAGGTTCTTCAACTCCTCGGGGTTGTTTGCAAAACCAGAACCAAGACCACCGAGCGCATAGGCAGCGCGCACAATAATGGGGTATCCGACCTTTTCGGCAGCGTCCAGTGCCTCGTCGACGGAAGACACGGCAATCGACTTGGCAATGGGAATGTTGATTTCGTCGAGAGCACGGGCAAAGAGATCACGGTCCTCGCTCGTCTTGAGAGTCTGGACGCTGGTACCGAGCACCTTGACACCATACTTTTCAAAAATGCCCTTGGCATCCATCTGGACACCCAGGTTCAGCGCAGTCTGGCCACCAAAGCTGAGGAAGATGCCGTCGGGCTTCTCCTTCTGGATGACATATTCGGCGTATTCGGGAGTTACAGGCAGGTAGTAGATTTCGTCAGCGAGCACGTGGGATGTTTGGATAGTAGCAATGTTGGGGTTGAGCAGAACAGACTTGACGCCAGCTTCCCTCAGGGCCTTGAGTGCTTGTGAGCCTAGAATTGGATTAGTATGGCGTCATGTCCCATGATTTTTTTTTCTGCCAGAGGATTTGCGCACCTGAGTAGTCAAACTCTCCGGCCTGGCCAATGCTGAGACCACCACTGCCAATGACCAAGACTTTCTTGACGTCGACCAGGTCCTGTGCGCCAGAAATGACGCCGCTCTTTAGGTATGCCTCGGCATTAGGTGCGGTCTGGGTCTTGTTCCATGTAGAGGCGACCTTTGTGAATGCCCGCAGCTGCCGGTAGACTGCAGGAGACTCGCTGCTGGAGCGCAGAGAGGCCAGCGGCCTAGCGGCCCTGGCTGTGAAGGCCCGCGAGCATGTGGGAGATGCAATTGAGCGGGTTTGACCTGTGAGGACGGGTACGCGACGTGCTAGACGCCCGCAGAGAGCCATTTGCAGGCGGACAGGCGGCTTGAGAGCGTTGAGCTCGATGGAGGAGGGGGGGGGGCGGCAAAGAAGGGCGACGCACGCGCTGAAAAAGGTCGCTCGGTGGCCGTGGAGAGGAATTGGAAAAGAATAGCTCGACCCTAGCAGAGCCAGAGCACGAATGACTCTCTCAGGGTATATGAGCAATCTGTGGGGAAAGCTGCAACGCGGGCAACCAAAAAATTCCAGTGATGCGCGACGGGCCAATCACTGGCTCTCCGATAACGCACAGATAAGACGGGCGACGATCATGCACGACGCAGCAGAAAGACAAGTGATGCAATGCAGCGCTTTCGAGGCCGGCGTGCGAGTTCAAATGCTCGCGCGCCCGGCGCCCAGTGAGTCAACAACGACACGAGCCGTATGCCAGTGCCAGCATTGCCAGTCTGTTGCCGCGTCTTGGTCGCGAAGACGCTTCCATGCGGAGGACCGATTGCGGCGCCGAAGATGGACTCTCCGACGTCCTGGCACGCAGCGCCGATGAGCAGAAATTTCGACGTCGTGCCGCACAGGTTTTCTCAATACAGTCATACAGGTGCTAGCATGGGCATCCTAGCGCGCTGGAATCGGCGTTGCTTGACTGCTTCGAGGCCCCCGTCCACGCCTCATTGGTACTGTGGCCATGGTGGCCATGGCTCGTATGATTCAGCGCGAGGCCAGCCCTAGACCTCATTCTGCTGGCATCGTGGAGCGGCCCAGCAACACGCACAGCTTTTGGAGCACAGTCATCGATGGGCCTCAAGTTTTTCGAGCCGCTCTGTGGGGTTGTCGGGCCGTGCGGCCAAATCGTGGTCACCTCTTCCTGGTTTTGGGCCGGGGGCATGCGTGGTAACGAGCCATCACGATCGCAGCACCGATCTACTCGGGCGCCTAGACACGCACATGGCCCTCTCATCGAGGTGCTGCTTCCAGCACGACACGTCCTATCCAGCCTTTTTCATTTTCTCTGCTGCGCTATGCCGAGCCTTGTACTCTCTCGGGCTCTCTAGTGTCTTTGCCGGCCCGCCGCTCAGTCGCTTTCTCATGCTCGGCTTGGCCCACATGCCCACCTGGCTCTCCCGAGCCTTCTTCTCAGCAGCCCGGTACTCCTCTTCAACATCGCCAAACTCGGCTCCCGACTTTGCCTCGTATACTGTCGCCAGCCCCGCCTTCAGCATCTCCAATCCCACGTCTTTCTTGGAAAGCCATTTCCGCACATGGACCTGCGCTACCACGCGATCATACTGATCTCGTCGGTAGATGTATGCGCGTACGCGGCGGTGATGGATGAAGCCCGTGAGCCAGTCATGTGCTTCTTTTGCAAACGGCTGCGCTTCCCGACCCCAGTGTGCCAGTTCAGGCGCGTCGACCCCAGCGATTCTTATGTGAAGCTATGCTTTTGGTCAGTGGCTGATCTCATGGCCGTCCAAGTAAGCCGGAGACTGTGTCAATCGGGCCTAGTCGCTGAGCAATACTGACCGTCTGTTTGCCCAAGTCCTCTTTTCTGGTAGGCACCCTCTTCCAAGGTAGCCAGCCCCATCCTGCCATCCTCCCGCCTGGAGTGTGGTACAGCCTGAAATTATCTGCGTCTCCTACACTCGTGACTTGGCCCAACAGACTTCTGCGGCGGAAGTAGTCTGGTTTGATGTGATTAACTGTTGGTATCCTTCGCAGGTAGCTCTTGTAGAAGCGGGCGGCAGCAACCATCGATGCCGTGAACACGAGAGATGGAATCAGGGTCCGCGGTTCCATCCACGACCCTGCAGCATCCGTCGATTCTGCTGCCGAGCCCCATGAAGGGAGACCGCTCTCCTTCTGCTCATCGTCGTCGCCTGACCAAGGCCATCGCATTGTTTTGAATGCGAGGTCGCGCGTTGGAAATTGTCTGAGTAGACAGCGGGAGACGGTGTGTTGGTGGAAGCGCACAGCGTTATCGACGCGGCAAGTCGACTAGCGTGGTTGGGCACGTGATTATCTCCATGATGATGATACAAGCACTCTGCTATATAATAATCAGGTGGTAAAGATTGAACTTCTATTCGTATCTTATGCTTTTCATAGTATGACCACTGTTTTGTTTTGTATAATGATAATGGTTGAAATTGAACAAAGCTACAGCCTATGCCACCAAATCGCGACGCATAGTAGAAATGAAGAAACGAAGCTCCTTACAACCTTGTGAGCATCGAACATATTCATTCGATTATAATGAAGGAAGCTATTGGCACCGGCTGTCTTTTGAAAATTGCCCTTTAAATAATAAGCTTATCGAAGGTTAGGACTGTAGATACAAGTCACGACTACCACTGTCGCTATATTGGGGCTGGTTATCGGGTTCTCTTTGAGTAACCAGTCACTCGAGTTGAGACTATCCAAGAGATGTATCATCCGCATCCATACAAGCATAGAGTTTACTGTTGTGAATGCTCATTGGCGGAACTGCCGTACCAGAACACCGCTCAACCTTTATATGAATAGTCAAACCAGACCATGCCCTACCACTTCAGCCCTGGGATTCGCCAGTCCGTATGCCCTACAAGATATTTTCTATTAGGACTTCCAAGTAATGAATCAGTCAATCACCATGGACAGGATTCCGATGGAAATCTGCGTAGGCTGGTGTGTATAGGCGGTGAGTACAATGTACTCTACTGCATTGTGTAACCCGCTGCTTCAGCATCGAAATCACTCATGGAAATCAAATAGATTGCAAAATGTGAGCAACCGATGCTGCTATACGAAGTAGGCAAGGTTCGGTTGATGGGTGCCACGATCGCAGTACGGGGTTTGATGAGAAGGGGTTGCGCAAGAATCGGGCTCTGCATAGCTTCATCAGCCTTCAGTCCAAGCATCAATATGCGCGCTACATTGTACTGACCACTTGCTCTATGCATGCCATGTACACGCCTAGACTCCTGTTGCAGGCCCCCCTACACGTGTTGATGAAGATGGCTAGAGGTTCGCATGGCGACGTGTGGCAGTGATGTTCGCTTCCGTACGAGCGGGGTCGTCCAGAGCGAACAACGGCGCTTCGCCAAGCTGCGCATTAACCATCAAATCCTATCCTTGCATGATTTCATTGTCGCGATGACGAGGCGTGGAGAGCGGCCTGGGGGGTGATGGAGAGGGATGAAGTCGAGAATGACCGGGTTGGCCTAGACGGCGTTTGCCTAGGTCGGAATGGTGCGCGTCTTTTCGTGCCTCAACCTCCACAAGCCTGGGCATCGGCCCATCACCTACCTGCATCCTTCCACCGCATCGCCTCCAAGTTCAACAAGATCCCTCATGCTCGGCACAATACGACCCCATCTCCCACCAGCCACAGAAGTCTTGCTGCGACTGTGAGGCCAAGCACTGACTGCGGCCGTGTAGCCGCTTGCTTGTCAGGTGCCTCCCGTCTTGCCTCGTCGGATCTTTTACCAACATGTTCTCCATCGCATCCACAGCCGATCCCACCGCACTCGATGACGGCTCGTACCTGTTCGACCAGAACCACGATGGCTTGCTGTCATTGCCCATGTCCAATGATGGTATGGATATAAAAGAGGGTATCGCACCTGTGTCTGGCTTTGGTCATTTGAGCTACGGCCGCGAGTCGAGTGCGTCGTCCGTGCACTACGGCGATTCGCACGATACATCTGAACCCAGCACAAGTCACGAGGGGGAGGGATCTACTCCAGGCACATTTGGCAATGGATATGCCGCCAACTACACTCCATCGCCGCTGCAGCATCCATTTACCCCTGGCTCGGCCGCCAACGGTATGACTAATGCTGATCACAAGCAGACCGCTCAGCAAAACGACGTTTTGCATACTTCTATCAACCGAAACGACGCCACAGTACAGCTATCATTAAAGGGCCATCAGGGAGATAGCGCATTCATGGCAGGAACACCGCAGAGTCTGAGCCGCCAATCACACGCCTCGTCGACTCCTGAGCTTCCACAATCACACGAACAGTCGAAGAAGCATCGCAGGACAAATTCCTTCCCTGCAAAAGGGAAGGTAGCCGAGTTGAAAGCGAATTCAAGCATACCGGCAGACCTTTCATGGCCCGAATTTGGCCGGCAGTGCATTCTAGCAGCAGAGAACAGCCGACTCAATCCATTCACTTTACATGCCGCCGAGTACAAGCTGTTACGTGAGCACATCACGCATGTCCAGGTCACCGTCTATCTGAATATCAGAAACGCAATTCTTCGATTGTGGCATCGCAACCCCCTGGTGTATGTATCCCTCGAAGAGGCGGCCGGATGCGCGCGTGACAAGCGCTATTTCGGTCTGGCAAAGGTGGCATACATGTGGCTTATGAGACATGGATACATCAACTTTGGTTGCGTTGAAGTGCCTAGCAAAACGGGCACGCTTTCCAAGGCCAAGGCCAAGACGGCACCGCGACGGACCATTGTAGTAGTTGGTGCCGGCATGTCGGGGCTGGGGTGCGCACGGCACCTCGAGGGAGTGTTTGCGCAGCTCGGAGATCAACTGGCAGATGCGGGAGAGCGATCGCCAAAAATCGTCATCCTCGAGGCCCGTCCACGCGTTGGTGGGCGGGTGTATTCGCATCCTTTCTTGAACCAATCGGGCTCGACACTACCGTCTGGGCATCGTTGCACGGCGGAAATGGGGGCGCAGATTGTGACAGGGTACGAGCACGGCAATCCGCTCAACGCGATTATCCGAGGCCAGCTGGGCCTACCGTATCATGGCCTACGCGACAACACAATATTATACGACTATGACGGCACTGTTGTCGAGAGGAGTCAAGACATACTCGTGGAGAAGCTGTACAACGATGTGCTCGAACGAGCGGCCGTATACAGAAACAAACCAGTGGCGCATAGGACAGTAGAGGGCAATCGCAACCTGATGGCTTTTGGCCGTGAGCCAGCCGATGTGGGCGGACCTACCGTTGCAGAGCTGGAGGAATCCGAAGCTCCTTTGCCAGCAGATGCGGCAAGCACAGCATCAACGAAGCAAGAAAAGCCAACGACTGGGGTGGAAAAGCTGGCAGGGAGAGCATACCAGCTCAGCGCTGGGTTTGATCCTGATGTCACAGCGGCAAAGACTGTGCAGAACATGGGATGGAAGCTGAAGTCGGGCGCGACGGAGGCGCAAACACTCGACCTCGACACGATTGCAAAAGCTTCGGAATATCCTACCTTGGGGCAGACAATGGATGAGGGATTTCGCCAGTACCAGTCGCTGGTCGACCTCAAGCCTAGAGACATGCGCCTACTCAGCTGGCACCATGCCAACCTCGAGTATGCGAATGCCGTAAGCGTAAACCAGCTCAGCCTGAGCGGGTGGGACCAGGATATAGGCAATGAATTCGAGGGCGAGCACAGCCAGGTGATAGGGGGTTACCAGCAGGTCCCGCGCGGGCTGTGGCAATGTCCCAGCAAATTGGACATACGCTTCAATACGCCTGTCAAGACTGTACACTACGACATTGAAGAGCAGCGAATAGGCAAAGCTGTGAGGATCGAGTGCACCAATGGCGAAACGTTTGAAGCAGATCATGTTGTCCTCACGACACCTCTAGGCGTACTAAAATCGGGATCGGTCCAGTTCGAACCTCCACTTCCTAGCTGGAAGCAGGATGTGATTGAACGCATGGGGTTCGGACTTTTGAACAAGGTCAGTATACTCACTCGCTCAGCGCAGCGCTTTCTCACAACAGCCACAGATTGTTCTCGTGTATGAGAAGGCGTTCTGGGAACCGGATCGAGACATGTTTGGTCTGCTCAACGAGGCAGAGCGTGCGGCCAGCATGCAGCCAGAGGACTACTCTGCAAGACGAGGGCGGTTCTATCTGTTCTGGAATTGCATCAAGACGAGTGGGAAGCCAGTGCTGGTAGCGCTCATGGCAGGCGAGGCGGCGCACTACGCCGAAGAGACGTCCAACGACCAGCTTGTCAAAGAGGTGACGGACCGACTCGACGCCATGTTTGCACCGAACACTGTACCGCTGCCTTCGGAAGCCATTGTCACACGGTGGAAGAAGGATCCGTTTGCGCGCGGCAGCTACTCGTACGTCGGGCCAAAGACTCAAACAGGCGACTACGATGTCATGGCACGTGCACACGGGCCATTGCATTTCGCTGGCGAAGCAACGTGTGGCACGCATCCTGCAACCGTGCACGGGGCATACCTGTCAGGCCTCCGGGTGGCTGCAGAGGTTGCCGAGAGGGTACTTGGGCCCATTGAAATAGCCAGCCCGCTTGTGGAGAAGAAGAGCGTCAAGAGCGAGGCGTGGACGACGCCTACGTCGGAATCAAAACGTCGATTTGAGCCGGCTGTTGGGCCGGCCAAAGACACAAAGGCTGGACGGATGCAGCGCGACGAAGACTACGAAGCGGCCATTATAGGCGCCATCTTGGAACAAATTGGCGAGCGACCGATCAAGCCAGGGCGTGCGGGGGTCAACCCGTTTCTGTTGTTCACAAAAGACTTTTGGTATGTTTGCAAGCAAGAGTGCGACGAAGCACATCGAGCCAAGAGCGGCAACCCTGAAGCCAAAGCGCCCAAGCAGGAGATTCGCAATGCCGTGGGGCTGAAATGGCGCACGGCCGAGCAAGACGTCAAGCAGCCGTATCTGGAGCAGGCAAGCAGCGCACGAGAGGACGCGACGGCCAGTGCAGCCGACTTCAAGGAGAGGGTTGTGGCATGGGACAAGGAGGCGGCGCGAATACGGCGCGAGTACATTCAGGCAAACCCGCCCGAGGGGGGCAACGAGGAGCTGATTCTCAACAGCCGGACGGCGATTGAGCTGGGGGCTGGTAAGCGGGTGCGCAGGGCGTGATGTGGCGGAAGTTGATATTAGCTGGGTGTATTCTTCCATGTTGTTGTTGTGTGACTGCGTGTAACGAGGCAGCATTAGCATTTGTGGGTGTTTGTGGGTGGCTTGGTATCCTTTGGAGGGGTCGGGGGGCGGAGCTGAGAGGGGGGTGGCGTGGTTGAGTGTTGTGTGCGTGTCGCGATAGATGGAGAATAATTGATACTGGCCCGTATTGGGGGCGGCTGACTAGAGGCATTGCTTGGCTGCTCCGAGTGGGGGAGGCGTAGTTGCATTGTGCATAAAGACGGGAAGGAGGTCTCGTGGTGGCTGCAGGCAGGCGCGGACGTGTGCCTTGTGACGTCAATAGCGGTGTGCTGGCTCCACGACAACGAAGAAGCAAAAAGAAAGGAAAAGAGGGGCGACGTGGACGAGACGAGGCCACAGCAGCCGCGCCGTAGTAGTAGTAGTGGTGGTGATGGCGATGGTGGCAGCTGGCGGTGGTGCGGGTGCGGGTGCCAGTCAAGGGCAGTGGTGTCGTGGCTGTCGCTGTGTTGGTGCGTGTGTGTGTGTGCCGTGGGCGGAGGCAGCAGAGCGGGAGATATGCCTGTCACGAACCAGCGTACGGGGAAGGCGCTAGAAGCCTGTCGGGGGGCGGGCCAATGGGCGGCGGGCGACTGCCGCCAACAAGCGCCACGCGAGCGAGCCAGACGCGGCGCCTGGGCCTGAGTGGTGCGAGCACGAGAGCCGAGGGCGGAGGGCGGAGGGCCTGAATTGCCCTCGCCGCCGTCATGCTCTCCCTCCTCACCACCAGCATCATCATGATGCTGATGATGATGATGTGTCGGGCCAGTGTCTCGGGGCGGCCGGGCGACGGGCACATATGTAGGTACAGCAGCAGCCGATTGTTCTGTGCATGTTCGCCGGCACCGCGCCCCACCAGCGGCCGTGGCAGGCTGCTGTTGCGCGCGTGTGCATTGGGTGGGAGAACTGGTGGCAGCAGCGTTAGTTTTGCTAGCTGCCAGGGCTAGCTCCGTTCCCGTTTCCTCGTGGCGGGGTCGAGGGTGCCGGGTCGTGGGGAACTGGCCGGCCTCTCGCTGGCCGCCTCTGCCTGTCCTGTTCAGTCCCACGTCCGTGTCCGTCCAAGCCTTGCCCTCGGCTCCGGCTCTGCCTGCCCTGCCTGCCACTGCCCAGCGCCTGCCTGCTTGCCTGCCTGCCTGCCTGCCTGCCTGCCTGCCTGCTTCCCACGCCGCTCTCCCAACACACCTCCTCCTCCTCTTCCTCCCCGACCCTCACTGACGCCCGCTCCGCTCGTTTCTCCATGTTGCCCTCGGCCTGCGAGCACTCGCTGGGCCCGTTCCCCCCCTCTGCCGCTTGAACGCCGCCTGCCACCATCACACACCCTCCCCAACTCCCCCACGCTCACCCGGCGCCTGCGCCTGCGCCCGCGCCCCCCAGACACGCCAGCCATGACTTCCTTTTTCAGTCGCATCAAGTCGGGCGCTGTAAGTCCATCTCGTCCCATGTCGCCGCCGCCCGGCCCCTCGGCAATGCCTCCGTACTGACGCGCATCCCAGCCGCCCTTGAGCCCGGCGCCCGGCACCATGCCCATCAGGAAAGATGCCAACGCGCCAGAGGCCACGCCCCTCGAGAAGCTGCTCGTCAATGCCGGCCCTGTGCGCGCCGACGGCAGTGACAAGTTTTTTGGCTTCGAGAATGTGAGTCTGCCTGTTGCGTGAATGCGCTTCGGAACTCCGTCTGCTAACCGCGCCGCCGTCCTTCTAGTTTGGAAGCACATGGTATGTTCACGCACATGCACCCACCCACGCACCCAATGCTTACTCTCGCCCAGCTACTGCAACTCGATAGTCCAATGTCTCTACTACTCAGTCCCCTTCCGAGAACAGGTCATCAACTTCCCCGCTCGCTCGCCCCCAGAAGCCCTCGAAAGACCCGAGTCGAGCCTGCCCAGGCTCAACACCAACCTCACCAATGGCCAGAGCACCGCTCTCTCGCCAGCAGGCCGCACCTCAGTCTCTAGCCCCACTTCAAAAGCACCCGTAAAACCAGCCACGCCTGGAGCGCCAAACCAGCCTCCGGGCATCAAGCCCGAGGACAACAAGGACTCCCCCGAGTACAAGAAGAAGCAGGCCTTGGCAGCCGGCCCAGTCCTGCAAATGGACTATGAGAATGCAAATTCATATGGCATGAACGAGTCGCTATTTTCGTCGCTCAAAGACATATTCGAGGCCATTATCGCACACAGGTCACGCATAGGCGTCGTCAGCCCACACAAGCTCCTGGAAATCTTACGCCGAGACAATGAAATGTTCCGAACACCGATGCACCAGGACGCGCATGAGTTTCTAAATTTACTTCTGAACGAGGTGGTGGAGAATGTTGAGCACTTTTCAAAAACACGCTTGGCCGAAGCCAGCGCCGCCGAAGAGGACGACGACAGAACGACGGTGACATCAGGCGACGTAGTGCCCGCACGTAGTTCTGTGACCTCTACCAAGTCCAATTCTGGATGGGTCCACGAACTGTTCGAGGGCACCTTGACCTCTGAAACCCGCTGTCTCACATGCGAAAATACGTCACAACGAGACGAGGCATTCCTCGATCTCTCTGTCGATCTGGAGCAACACTCGTCAGTAACAAGCTGCTTACGAAAATTTTCCGAAGAAGAAATGCTGTGCGAGCGGAACAAGTTCCACTGCGACAACTGCGGAGGTCTGCAAGAGGCTGAGAAGAGGATGAAGATTAAGCGGTTACCCAAGATTCTCGCTCTGCATCTTAAGCGCTTCAAGTACACCGAGGATCTTCAGCGGTTGCAGAAACTGTTTCATCGTGTGGTGTACCCCTTCTATCTTCGGCTATTCAACACCACAGACGACGCCGAAGACCCGGACAGGCTATACGAACTATATGCCGTAGTCGTACACATTGGAGGTGGTCCCTACCACGGCCACTATGTATCCATTATCAAGACGCAAGACCGCGGCTGGCTCTTGTTTGACGACGAGATGGTGGAGCCAGTAGACAAGGCCTATGTCAGGAACTTTTTTGGCGGAGAGAACGTTTTGGCCTGTGCATATGTCTTGTTCTACCAGGAAACAACAGAAGAGGCAATGATGAAGGAGCAGGAAGCGGATGCATTGGCGGCAGCAGAGCAAGCAGCCAAAATGGCGCAAGAAGACGTCACCACGCCAAAACAAAACGGCACAAACGGCACGCCATATCACGTCTTTCACAATGCAACAACACCCTCGGTCGAAGAAGCCGACAAGTTCGCCAGTCTCGCCCACGCTGCTACCGCACCAGCCGTAGCACATGTCGAAACGAATGTCGAAACCCCCCCAGTCGAGCACACGACAACTCATGTCCCTGCACTTGCTCCGCGCAAGAGCAACCTGGGGCTTTTTGAAAAAGGAAAGGAGAAGAAAGAGCGCAAGGCGCACGAAAAGGAGCTTGAGAGGCAAGCAAAGCAGAAGCGACGGGAGATGGAAATACAAAGGCGCGAAAACTATCGCAAGCAGGAAGAAGAGCTTAGGGCAGTACTAGAGGCCAGCAAGGCGTCTGCCGTCGAAGAGGAGAAGAAGCGCGTTGCAAGCGGTGAAGTGCCATCGCCATCGCCATCACCAGCACCAGCACCAGTCGCAGTCCTTGGTGGAGACAAAGAAAAGCATGTCAATGGCTTTGGCCATGTAAAGGGAATGAGCGGGCTCAATCGATTCAGGCACACATCCATCAGCCTCAAGACCAAGCCCAAGTTCTGGTCCGCACACAAAGACAAGGACGGAAGCGCCGACGAGCACAACCCACCAGACACTCCAACACATGAGTCACATGAGAAGGACGGCCGGAATCGCTTCAGTCTAGGGCGCAAAAAGAGCACTTTTAAGTTTTAGAGATAGCGAGAGAGAGAGAGAGAGGAGGAAAAGGAATTAAAAAAAAGAAACGAAAAGCAAAGTCGTTCTTCTCAACCACACACACACGTCTGCGTGTCTGTTTTGTGTCGTTTGTATCATGTGGATCTGGTTTGCGGAGGCTTTTTTTTCTTTTCTTTTCTTTTCTTTTCTTTTTTGGGAGGGAAAATCATGGCCGCAGATACTACTACTACATGTTTTTTTTTCTACAACGACGGGTTGAGCATTGAAATCTTCTTCTTTTCTTTTTCTTTTCTTTTATTGTCTTTGTTAATTGATTTGTCTATCAAAGACAGGAAAGGATAGAAAGGAAGCGTGGACCCTTTCCCGCTTCACCAACTCTTTCTTTTTTGGGTACTTGCATCGGGGAATATGTATGTGTCTTTGTATGCATGTATGTGGGGTGGGTATATGTGAGTGTCTATTTTTTCCCCGCGTCAAACGGGATGAATAGGACATGAGAGAGAGGTGGTAATGTAGTCATATCTTATGAATGTGCGTGTACGTGTGACAGCATGTTATATCATAGGTATAAAGAGAGAGAGAGAGAGAGAGAGAAAAAAACCAGTGTTTGACTACCTATCAAGTAAACCCCGTGATAAAGCCTACCCTACCCGCATGCTGCAATCTAAATTTCCGGTGAGATATTCTTCCCTTTTGCAGAGTGGGAAAAGAAAAGAAGACGTGAAAAAGAACAAGGGAAAAAGACCAAGAAAAAGAATACATGGCGAGAGTACATATTGTCCATCTACATAGCATGATAGGTAGACGCCAAAGACTAGCTAGCCATGTTACTAAGAGGGGACTTGATGTATATGATTTGTGATTCCAAAGTTGCAAAATGAGCCAGCGGTAAAAAAAAAGAATGAGATATGATGTTGGAACTAGACATCACAAAGCAGCAAATGTCCCAAGAAGTGTGGATTGTCGTCCCCAGTACAATGTGAATTCAAAGCCCAACGCCCATACAGCGCCATGACGAATAACATGAGTATTATATATGTGTGTATATGTACTATATCAAGCCAAACCAACGACGTCCCCCCTCTCCCACCCCCCCCAAAAAAGAGTCGTGCTTGCTAAAATGCCATGAAAAAAAGTCATTTCGTCAACGTCAACATCATTGAGCATTTCAAACACGGATACCAGCGCCAGATCCCCATCTGAGCTTTCTCAGCCCCAAGCCTGTGCTTCGCATGCCAGATGCAGCTTCCTTGCCACAACGACCAGCGTCAGCACCACTAAGCTGCCCCATGGCCTCTGCGTGGCCTGCCTCCTTACCAACGACATAGCCTGCTGAAAACCCAATGGCGCTCACAAGAACCACCACACCAGCGCTGACCACCCAGGTGAGCAGCGTCGGGCTAATCTCCTCAATGAGCGGGCCTGTCTTGCGCACCTTTCGGACGGCGCGGCGGTCTTTACTGCTGCTCCGGGCGCTGGCTAGGGGCGCGTTTGCCTTGCGCTTGGGCTTCTCCGACGGGCCGCTACTGACACTGCGCGGTGACGACGTCGTCTCCTCGGCTATGTTGCCCAAAGCCACAGACTCCGGGACCATGCGGAGTGACGACGGGTCGACCCGAGTCGACGAGGGCGGGGCTGTGCGTGGCTGGCCCGGCTTGGGTAGCCCTCGCACCGCAGCGGCAGCAGACAACAGAGTTGACAGACTGGCGCGTAGGGCTTCGTCATGGTCGGGTTGGTAGTTGGGAGCTACCGCGTTGAAGGGCGTGTGTTGAGGATAGGAACTTTGTCGCTGCCCTGCCGGTCTCGCAGCTCGACGAGGTGTGTACAAGGTGCCGGAGTGCGAGCGGATGGCTTGTTGGCTGTTCGGATGGGAGAAGGCGTTGGGTCGTGGCTGAAACTCGCGTCTGCTAGAGCGTGGATAGTTCACAGCCGTTGCATTCTCGTCTTCTTCGTCATCCTCTCTTTCTGACAGAGTCTCCGAAGACGCGACTGACTGTGGACTTGGAGACGGGAACTCGTGTTTGAGCAGAGAGGGACCAACGGCCTCGTTCGAAGACGTCATGACGCGATCCGACTCGCTCTCGCTCTCTTCATACTCCTCCTGACTGCTGTTCCCGCCTGCAGCAGCAACCCTGTGGCCGGTGCCTACAGAGAACTGACCGCCGCCCCTTGAGCGCCGGTTCTGTCGCCGGTGGAGCCTCGAGTCGTGCTGTACCGTGAGACCGGTCGTGATGATCTCGTCAGCCACAGAGGACAACGAGGTCGACGAAGGGCCGGATGCGATATCGATCCATGATTCTGCAAAGCTGGTGTTAGCTGGGGGCTGGATACATGGGTGCGGAAAGGAGTGGAGAAGGGCGATCAACGTACCGTCTGGGCGCTGCCTGGAAGACGATGCGACAGGTCGCGAAGACACCATGGTTTGGTCTGGACGGGGTGTTTCTTCGGCACCTCCAAACTGGCGGCCTGGTCGCGGGGGGCGATGGTCGTGCATCGTATCAGGAAGCCAGGTAGTGACCGAGAGACGTCGGGGTCGTCTTTATAAGCTTGGACCCTATGGCGATGGGTGGGGAGATGCGCTCAAGTGGGCCGCCAGGGTCGTTCCGGCTCGGGGTCCTTGTCTGGGACTGGCGATGTTCAAGCGACGCCGTAGGACCAAGGCAGATAAGGCGGCTGCGGCAGGGTGGAGCGCAAGACAGAGAAGCGCAGACGGGGGCTCGCGAGTCTGGCTCTGGCGTCGTTTCGCTGTAGTCGCTGCGGGCGCAGCTCGAGATAAGGCGACGTTCGCGAACGGGCTCACGCTACCACCAAGTACGGCGACTTCCCCAGCTTGCGCACGGTCGGGGCCTCTAGGTGATCTCGCGGTCTGCGGTATTGGTATGGCGCTTTGCGGAGTCTGAAGGGTCTCGATCAACACAACGCCTGGGTGCGCGTTCAAGAGGAGAAGAAGCAAGTCAGAGTGCAGTTGATGAGAGCATTCGGCTGCCTGTCCCTGGCCTCGTGTCCCCGTGTGCTGGCGTATGACCATTGGCAGTGGCCGTGTGGGACATGAACGAATCAGACGCTGCTCGCCCGCCTGCCCCCTTTGCCGTTGTGCGGCCTGGGCATGCTCACCTGCCTGTATACACGAGACATTCGCATCTACAAGCTGAGGTCGTCTGCCAATATCTTCACGGCTCTTTGAGACAAGCAGCAAGCCTGCAACCCTCGCCGTACGAGTGTCTCTGTAGCCTTTCGCATCACTACCGCGCGACGCACGCTTAAGGTTTGCTGTTGAGATGCGCCATCCATCACGTCATCATGCTGCTGCTGGTCACGTGATATACCACTTGCTGCTGTCTAGCCAGGTTTCTTGACAAAACATGCTGGCGACGACTGGGATTCCCCGGTAGTCTTCAAAGGGCTGGGATACTCTCCTTCCGAGCGAATGACATGTTGGGAGATGGTGACGACTGCAGCCAACTCTGTTCGAGTTCTACAAGTGAGTTTGACGCTGCACATGTGGCCTTTGAAGCTTTTCCATAGTCCCAGGCCTGGATTGGGGTATTTATAACTTGAGTGCGGAGAACGTAGATACGTACGTGTATTGACATGGTAGAGCGAGATGCAGAGAAGCCAGATGCGTAGATGCCTTGTCATGGACACAAGTTATTCTCATCACCAGCAGCTTTTTCTATCATAAGTGTTTTTCAAGGACGAGAGCCTCTGGCAAACACAAAAATTCATTCATCAGATATATTTGTCTTAGCCACTACTAACAGTGGCAGACGATTACAGAAGCTACGTGAACAATACAAATTCAACTCATGGAGTAGGCCAAGGACAAGGCACCCGCCGCTGCTAAGCTCGAGCGTCGTCCACATACTCCAACCTAGTTTGACCCTAAGAATAACATCCCTATACATGATGGTGGCGCCACAGGCTGTTTGAATACTTGCCCGTTTGCCCAAATAAAGCCAACCTCATGGTGTGCAAGTGCGCGACACCCACGCCGACGCGATGCTAGCGTATACAACTCGCTGAGTTGTGCATTCTCGTCTCGTCCGCGCATGTTGGCTGCAGACCCACAAGCCGAACCCATGGCTTCTATGAAAATCCAAGACCTGCCAGGAACACGTTATACTCATCTGTCCCTCATTACGCTTTAGTGCTTGTCTTCCTTCTTCTTCTTCTTTCCCTTGAACAGAGCTGAAAGGCCGTCCTTGAACTTCTCCCATGGAGTCCTGTTGAGGTAGTTGCTGAGCTCGCGGTACTTGTACATCTCGGCCCAACAGTCACGACCCCACTCGCAGCCAGCCATGTTGACTAGGAAGTCGCGGTCTTTCTCTTGGTAATGGATGTTAGGGTCGTCGCCCTTCTGGCCACAAGCGCCTGGTGGGAAGCTCATGATTTGGCGCTGCTGGATAAACGCCACATGTGGGCGGATCCAAGGCTGGTTTTGGTACATGTACTCGAATGCATCCTGTTCCTTGTGCTCCCATTCCATGTGCTTTTGCTCGTAGCCAACCGGATCCCACCAAATGTCGAGGAGCCTGTCGGTCCACACGCTTCTCTTCACCATGAATGAGCCCAAGTTGAAGCCACCACAATCCTGGGGCAGCAGCATGTTGACAGACTCGACCTTGCCATCACCCACTGGCGAGCGTGTTTCGGGGTCGAGGTATTCGTCCGTCAGAGGATGGGTGATGTTGAGGGGGTTGTATACGTTGATGTCGCGGTATGTAACGTCTCGCAGCTGCTTGAAAACGTGCTTCTGCAGCGAGTACGTCGGCTCCATGATGAACGTGTTGGTGTCCAACCACCAAAACCTGTGTCGTGTGAGTATTTGTTGTACCGTTTCTGCCGTGCACGTACCATTCGGCATGCGGGTATTTGCGCATGGCATTGCGAATCGTGTCAACCTTCTCCCAGCTCTCCCTCCACTCGTGTGCATAGCGCTTCTTGGTGCTCATGTCGACAATTTCCAATTCGTATCCCCAGTTCCTTGTGTACTTCTTCTTGTTCTTAACGCTGTCGCGCTCAATGGCCCATTCACGAGGACCCTTCCATTCCATGACACCTCCGCCCTGATTAGCGGCTAGAATGACTACGTATTTGCTGCCGCCGCCGAGCCACGCGGACCGTCTGTACATTCGACGTATAGCTGTACAGGTCAGTACCAATCGCTCAATGCTGGCATGCATGACTTACGTGAGTTGAAATTCCAAAAGAACATGATGAATAATACCAAAAACAAGAGTATGAATCGTTTGCGCAAGCGCCACAGACCCCAGGTTAGGCCGCCGAGCGCTTGCGTAAACCGGTTGCCCTGAGACCGGCCTCGGCCTAGCTTTTCCTTCTCGCCTTGGTTGAAGGGCAGACTCATGGACAGGCGGCGAAAGTGTCTACCAAAAAAACCCTGGCTTCTGGGCGTAAAGGCAGGATAGCCTTTGACTTCGGCACTCCGGGCCTGAGCCGACGCCCAAGTGACATTGTGTGACGATGAGCCATTGGCGAACTGACTGGCCTGGCCGCTGTTGTCGTAGGGTGTGCTCAGGCCTGGACTCGACCACCCTCCGGGCTGGGGCGACGAAGACCCGGACATGTTGAAGCCTGGGGTGCCAGGTATAGTGGGCAGGCCTTCACCCGGGGAGCGGCCGGAGAGACCGCTGGTTGTGCCGAGCCTGCTCTGGGTTTCGGCGCTGTTGGGGAGGTTCAGGTTGGATGGCGCCTGCCTTGCAGCAGATGAGCGCCTTCTCCGTTGGCCAGCGGAAGCGGAGAAGGAAGATTGGGAAGCCAGCGTGACGAGATCGGGGTCGGTCGACGGCGTAGGTTATACAGGCGGCGCTCTCGCGTGGCTTGCGGTAACAACAAGCGAGAGAGAGAGAGAGAGAGAGCAGATTGCGGATGCGATTCGTCGGCAGGTGTCTAGCACAGCGCGGTCGTTTTGTATTACAGGACAGCTGGCGGGTGTGGTTGAGAGGCGGGAGCAAGGTGGTCGGTCCAACTTTGTAGCCGAAGGGCGTGTCGCACTATGGAAAAATGTCGAGTGAAAGCTGCTTCAATCGCAATGGAAGGAAAGACGGAGAGAAAGGAAATTATTGCGCCCGACACACGAGGTAGGGCGACGGGAGGAAAGGAGATTCTGGCGATGGGCCAAATTGCTGTCGAGTTCGCTGCTTGGCAGTCGACCTGAAAGGGAGGGCCACTAACCGGGCTAGACCCCTCCCCACTTTGGCATGCCGCAGAGTTGCAGCGACGAGATGAGCCTCGACGGCGTCGCGCCATCACCACCCCAAGGGCCGACACGGCAGACGCGCAGGGCACGCAGCCGTTTGCGCTGCACGGCGGCGTGCGGACGGGCGAGGCTGAGGGCTGGAGACGGGCGAGCCGTTGGGGCGTTCTCGTGGCATCGTGCAATGGCTCCAAAAGGCTATTTAGGTGCTCCGTATTCAGAGAGGGCTGCAGGGACAAGGCCGGTCGAGATACGAGCCGTAGCAACGCCCCGAAGTCGCAGTGCGCCTGTCAGTGTCGCAGAGCATGTGCTTGGCGCCTGTCACGTGGCCCTGTCCTGTTGCTGTGCTGCCATGTGCCTGTATTACCGTACACCGTCTGAGAAGAGCAATGTGCATGCCGGCTGCGCGGTGTGCAGGCACGTGAGCGCGAGTATTCCACCCAGCTCGTGTGCGTGCGCGATAGAGACCAGTGCATGCCTGGCGATAGCAGAGGCCGACACGCAGTAAGCGGCGCATGCAACGGTCAGCATTCGAGCATCCTGGCAGGCTGACACGCGCGCCCGGCGTCCCAAGGTCAGCCCGCCGCCTTGCACGGCAATCTGGGCCTCTGCCATGCAGCTTTTCCTTACTTGTGGGCATTTCGCAGTCCACGAGGCGTCGCAGCAGCCCTTGGGCGTGGAGGGCCTTTCGCGACCACGACGGCGCCGGGTAGTGCGGTGGGCTAGCGCCGTCTTGGCGGCGCCTTCGTGGCCAATCGCTGCCAGCCTGCCTCCACGGCCTGGCGCTTGAGCACGTCGTCTTCCCACCTGACTGGCTCTCCTCGACACTCTGCTCGACACGACATGGAGCTATACATCTGGAGCGTCTCAGGTGTCGCATACAGTTGTACATTTTCCCCGCCAGCGAATCCAGGGCGGCTATTGAGCCTCACGCCCGCAAGCATGGCGCTCAATTTGAAGCAGCTCCACCGCTGCCGCCAATCACCTGCATTCCGGACCTGTGGACAACGCCTGCTCCCACCGATGCGCCTTGACTCACCGAGACGTCGCCGGTCGCTATGCTGCGTGATAGGCCAGCGTACACATCAAGGTCAAAGAGCTATGCATAATGTGGTATGGCAGTCGTTTGCCAGGTAGGCGGCAAGGCCCTCGACGCCCATCAAAAGATCCGGGGTCGCGTGTCCGTACAACAGCCTCACCGGTCTCCTTTCTGCGTGCGTTTGGCTTCTTCGTTGCCTCTTTCACACTTTCCTTGCGTTCCGCTGTCGCTGCTTTGTCTTGTTTTGTTCACTTTCGTTGTTCTCCCATCCCGTAACAGGCACCGAGCCTCGCCAGTACCAAACAATAGCAGCAACAATAGCAACCACGTAATAGTCTATATTCACCGTGAAATCGACATACGCCACAAAGGCCATTAATATCAGGTCATTCTTTGAATGAGATACGTCTGTACAAAGGACATCGCCAACCGTCAGCCATGAGTTCATATCGCCAACCGCCACTGAGGCCATTACCACCGTCGACCGAGAACACTGGATACCCATCACAGGACGACCGGTACGCACAAGACGAAGGAGAGGAACAGATATTGGTGCATTTCGACGATGAATCCGACAGGAACACAGCATATGAGCGACAGACGTGCCAAGTGGAGCCCAACATTGGAGTGCAGCGAACAGTGACCAAGCGTAGCTCGCGGTCGTTCACAGGACGCATGTCACGCCAGAGGAGTCGGAGGATAGAGCTCCGGAGTCGACCGGGCAAACCAGGCATCACTGTCGACACAAGCTTCACACGGCACAGGGGAGAGGAGCCACACCAGGTCTTTCCACGCGACTCGGAGAGAAGCACTGGCTCCGTCCGCAAGTCACCATGGTTTGGGCTGGGGAGAAACTCGACCAAAAACAAAGGCCTGGGCATCAGCAAGGGTACTCCACAACCAGAGCACCTGCATCAGAAGAAGCAGAGCATGGATCGGAACGACATTGACACTGCCACGTCCATGGCCTCGAGTAATAAGTCTTGGCAGGAAATATCTCCCTGGGACAGACGCATCCCGATAGGAATATCCGTCCCTACCGATAGCATATCCGATTTTAGCACCCTCCACGCAAACCGCCCTCGTGCTGGCAGCGACAACACACTGGTGACACCAAGCATCATCATCACGCCTGCAGCAGTCAAATCGGTTTGGTCGCCCGACACGCCCTATACCGAGTCAGACTACACACCGAGCATCTACTCTCGTTATCAGTCGACCTTTGCCAACGCCAACGTTCCGCCTGTTCCCGCTCTGCCTGCCGGAGTCTCCCAAGCAAACAGCTCCGAAAAAGACGCGCGTAGGCAATCTACCCACGTCAGAAACGATACCCTCGATTCTGCTGGAACTGCATTCGAAGAGGACGATGACTCAAGACGGAAAGAACGCATCATGTCTACCGGTACCGTATTTGAGGAGGATATTACACCTCTGACCGAAAAGACGGCGGAGAACTCCTTGGCCATCGACACGTCAATGGTGCCTACTCCACGGCGGTCGCAAGGATGGTGGAACGTCATCACCACACCATTCGTTGCAACACCCAAGTCGGCAACATGGCCGGATTCGGCAACAAATGGCGACAGGACGCCAGATGTGCCAAAGGTACCCGTGCAGTACGGAATGAGTAAAGCAGAACCCTCCAGGCCGCCTAGGTCGCCACTTCATCCAATGGCAGCTTCAACAGCCAGTGCTCCAGTGGAGTCTGAGCCAGAAAAGCCCAGTGACCACCAAACACCCCCCGAGCCCCAGCGAGCCGTCACTTCCCCTCTGTCAACTATGTCTGCGTCGCCAGTGGTTGGTACAGCGGCCATTGGAACGGTCCTAATGCCTCGCCAGGTCCAGGAGCCACAGCAGATCAATGTCAATATTGAATTGCAGGACAGGCGACCGTTGGTAGAGAGCCAGCCCGTCCGGGCCAACTACCCACCAACTATCCAGCAAGTGCACATCTCAGCGCCAGCAGCACAACCACACGCCATGACCTCTTCTACTACAAACGCCAACAGTTCGTCACAGAATTTGCCCGTGTTTGCTCCGCCTCCAAAGGTGGCCCAAAAAGGCTCACATTGGAGCTACGACAATGCTAGTCGTTCCAGCTCCCACGCATCTTCCCACGATCTCAAAGGACGCAAGCAACACCGAAAAGTGTGTGACATGGCAAGCATGTGGCCATTTGGAAAGAAGAAGAAGCAGAACCAGCACGGTGAGGTCAGAGAGAAGAAAAAGAAGAGAGGAGTATGCTTCTGGGGATGCTGCTGCTGTTTGGTCTTTTTCATATTGCTGGCCATCATAATCCCAGTCGTGGTGGTAGTGACGAGGAAAAGTCATGACGATAGCAAGCCCACAGCAACCGTGCCAAGCGGAGATGTCGGTAACCAGTGGCTCAATCGGACAGACTACCCACCCATGCCCGTTGGTGTCTTGACCATTGCGCAGCCTGAAGTGGTAGAAGAAGAGAGCGGTTGCGTCGCGCCCACGACACTATGGAGTTGTGCGCTGCCCAAAGAACAGCAACAATCCATTGCACCCAACAAGCCGGATCAGCCCAACTTCAAGATTGAAATCACTTTTGAGAACGGTAGTGTCGCCGAGTTGCCAAAGGCTCAACGCGCAAGAAGGGCCGCAAACCCAGTATCAGCTGGAGCTTTGATTCGGTCGCTGCTTCATGCGCGCGCTGCACCCTCGCCATCGCCGGCACCTCCATCAACTGCGGACATGAGCTTCATCGGACAGACGACGGATGGAAATTCGGCTCCATTTGAAGGCGAAGAGACTGGCTTGTTGATCAGCATGAAAGATCCCTCTACCAGCGCACCGCGTCTGGCGAAGCGCGTTGATCCAGCCGACCCTACCAACATTACTGGTGTGATACCTCCGCCCATGTTGGCTTCTGATGGAACTGCCGCCCCTGCCAATCTGCTTCCCTACCCTTCTGCACAACCCCTACGGCTGTACAACCGAGGAAAAGACAATGAGCATTACGGTTTCTACAGCTACTACGATCGCTCCATCTTCCTCAAGCAGATCAACGGCACCAACCGTGGCGGGAACCCTGCAGATACAGATGGAGGAAGCACCAAGGATGCAGCCAAGCTGAGATGCACCTACGCGCAGACGCGGTTCCTGGTACAGATCTGGACGCGCAGCAAAGACAGCAAGCCATTGCTGCAAAAGTCTGCTTCCACGTCTAGCACGGCGGATGCATTCAAGCGACCAGGCACCTTTCCCTACCCAGTCACCATTACCATTGACCGCCACGGCGGAGATGCTGCGAAGAAAAACCTCTACTGCTATGAGATGGAGGATAACGGCACGATCAAGAACGAGGATTCGAAAAAGTTTTTCCAGTTTGAAGACCGAGGATTCGGAGGTAATCTGGTCAGAGGGACCCAGGGCCAAGAGAACGCCACCGGGCCCATTGATGGTGGAACTGGGGGTTGTCGTTGCCAATGGCAGAACTGGCTCAACTGAGTCCCACGGATTCTGGAGCCGACATGCAGTTTTTTTTTTCCTATGTTGATATATAATCATGTTCCGCGGAATGGGTGGATTTTTGCATAGCGCAGGGGTTTTTGTTTGGCGGCTGACTGTTTCCGTCTTGTTTCCATGTCTCTCGCATTGCTTTCGTCATATCCACGGCTCTTCGTTTCGGCAACATGACGGAGCAAGTCTGTAATACTCACCCCCACTGGATGGCATTCTTACGCAAGACACAATATTATTCTAGATGACTGTTAATACCAATTCGTATCGAGAAACGCTCAGTATCTCGGGTGAAAAGTCGGCATGCATTGAAGACGGTGGTGAGAGATTTCCGACGACTGACTAGCCACACGATGGAGATGGTCAGGCTGTGGCCGCTCCACTTGCGGCTGGAGCATTCTTCCATGGGGCGGTGGATCAGAGTGGTTTCCCCCCGTCGCTACCGCGGCACGTCTCCAGTTTCGGCGGGCGAATGGTCAACGGGTCCCAGGGTCCATGGGAGCGTCTGGAGAGGTGACTGGAGCATAGACCCAGGGCAGTGTGTGGCAAGGGCCATGTCCCTAGTGCCGGAGCAGCAGCAAACGCAGGGCTAGAGATTTCAGTGTCGGGGTATTGCGTACGTATGTGTGTATGTGTAATATGGCAGCAACGGCGGCGGTACCCCGCGAGCTTATGAATGTACGAACAGCGTGACAATGGTAAGCCGGAGCGTGGGCCTGGTGTCTGCCACGCACGGGCAGGGATAGCTCGGGCGTAAGCAGTTGGAAATGGAAGCAAGTCCTGTGCTGAGCACTGAAGGCGCCGGCTGGCGACGGCGCGATGTCACTCTATGGCCGCAGGTGGTGTTGAAAGGTGCGATGACAGAGAGGTGGGTGTGGATACTCGGCAGCGGTGGTGAGGGGTGGGCAGCGCCAAGCGAGCAGCACGGGCCTGGCTTGGCCGGTGCCCTGGACCCCGCCATAGCCATTCATCCAAGCACGCCCTCGGTGCGGGCGCTGTGATTGGCTGCGCGCGGCCATGTGTGCTGCGTCGAGGCTCCATTGCCTATGCTGCACCGGGCGACGGCGACGGCGACACATTGCCCACGGCGCGTCAGCGGCGCACAACAAGAATGTCGAGGATTCAATGCCGCGCTGCGAGCATTTGCTTGGTGGTGCTTGTGCGCGCCGCCGCCGAGGCTTGTGGCAACAAAAGTCATGGGCGCGCTCCGAGTCGCCAGCACGCCTGGTGCTAGTAAGTAGAGACTGCGACGGCCCAGCAACACGCATCCAAGTCTCCAAATCCGGGGGACGAGCAGCGCGCACCCAGGGTCTCGTGCGATGCGGCCAGACCAGAAATGGGGCGCATAGGCACGCAACTGGCCCAGTGCATGCACTCGCCCCGTTCGCCTCCCCCCGCCGCCCAATGGGAGCGCGCTGCTGGCACTGCAAAAAAAAAAAGGCCTGCATTTCCTGTCGTGTGAGCTCCTTCCGCTCTGGGTGGGTCTTCGCGACCCTAGCAGCTAGCATCCTCGCCTTCGACTCTCCACCCCCATCGGAAGCGACGGTATCTACACCAGAATTTTCTTCGCTTGGCCCTTTATAACCTCTACGCCTCGGCTCCTGCTACAATGCCCAACTTTGCTTATTCGAGTTCGCGCACCCTTTGCGTGCTGCTCTCCTCGTGTCCTGGCCCGGCCCACCACCACCACCCCGCCGGACCTCGCTATTTTTTTCACCCTCGAGTCCACAGCTGCCACGGCAATCGCCAGGCCTGAGTAGCGTGTGCCATCTGTCTCGACGCCGTCCGCCAGCGACCCCACGCATACGGGTGTCCCGGGATAGTCTCTTCATCGGCTCCTCCGGTCTTATTACTAGGCCTTGTTTGCAGATCACCGCCCACCACTCAGAAGCCTCGCTCTTCAACGTGGTACTCCTCTGCCCTTTGCGTGGGACTAGTCAATACGGTCCAGCACAAATTACCCATACCTCTTTTCGGGCCATCGGTTCGCCTCGACTGCAATCTCGGCACATATAAGCATTGGCAGAGTCCCGCATCTCTGGGCAAAGCTTGTCTGGGCTTCTTCTTCCTCCTCTTCCTCTTCTTTGCTACAAGAAGCAGGTGGCCACGAGAACTCGACACTTCTCGTTGCCCTACCCCCCGCCATGGCCAACAACGTCGAAGCCCCAGAGTCCCTTAGGGACTATGGTATTGCCGCACCCCATGGCCCCAACATGACTGGCCAGCATCAAGCCACCCAGGAGATCGACATCCGTCACGACATGAGCGCAAACGAGGCCAATGTCTTCCATGCCTTGCTGCACCCCGATGACCTCTACAATGCCGAAGGAACCTACTGGGCCGATATGCCCCTCGGCCAACGCATCAAGTTTGTTGGACATGTCGACGCCGAGGAAGCAAAGGCTGAGGCCAGCTACTTCTGGAACATGTTCAAGAACGACCCGCTCGCCCCTCTAGGTCACTACTTCCGCACCTGTGTCATTCCTGGTGCCGGTCTTGGATTGGAAGGGTGAGTTTCATGTGACCGCGCACGATCCAACCTATGCTGACCAGCTCTTCCCAGTTACGTCCTCTTCTCTATTGGCAACGTGCGCCCCTTGCTCAAGGCCGCTTTCCCTGACTGTTGGGGTCACCACAAGACCTGTGACCAGACATGGCTTCAGGCTATTGATTACCTGGAGATTTGCGGTATCATTGTCGGCCAGATTCTCGTCGGTGTTATTGGTGACTGGCTTGGCCGCCGTTTCGGTCTCATCCAGGACGCTACCATTATGTTCATCGGTCTCCTGATGCTTACTGCCGCTTGGGGTGTTACCGAAAACGGCTGGGTCATCTGCTATGTCTGGGCTCTCTTCTTCTACGGTATTGGTGTGGGAGGCGAGTATCCCATGACTGCGACCGCCGGCATGGAGAATGCTGTCGGCTCTGGAAAGATTTCGACAAAGGACGACCGTCTGCACCGTGGAAGGAAAGTCACCAGTGCCTTCCTGATGCAGGGTTGGGGCCAGTTCTTCAACCAGGTCATCTTGATCATCCTGCTTCTCATCTTCCACGGCGGATCGTCGCCGCCTTACTCCAAGACCCTGGCGCAATGGACCTACCGTGTTTCTTTCGCCATTCCCGCTGTTGGAACACTCTGGCTCGTCTACTTCCGTTACTTTAAGATGAAGTCGGCTTCCAAGCAGCTCATGCTGTCCAAGAAGAAGTCCAACGTTACCGGATACGACGTCCAGTCGCTGAAGCTCACCTTTACCTACTTTGGTCCCCGTGTTCTGGCTACTGCGGGTGCCTGGTTCGCCAACGATGTCTTCTTCTACGGCAACAAGCTTTTCCAGAACGAGTTCATCAGCATCATCACGCCTGGCAACAAGTCTGTTATGGTCGACTGGTTGTACAACCTGATCAACGTTGGTGTCTCGCTCTGCGGATACTACCTCGCGTCGATGCTCATTGACAACAAGCTCTACGGCCGCAAGTGGATGATGATTGTCGGTTTCATGGCTGACTTTGTCCTCTTCATCGTCCCGGGTTTCGCCTTGAACTACTTTACCTCGATTGAACATATTCACGGTTTCCAGGCCATGTACTTTCTGTCTTCGTTCTTTAACCAGTTCGGACCCAACAGTGTTACTTTCCTCGTCGCTGCCGAGGTGTTCCCCACGCCCGTTCGCGCCACTGCCCACGGATTCAGTGCCGCGTGCGGCAAGGCTGGTGCACTGCTCGCTGCCGTTCTCTACAACTACATCGACACGCAGACCAAGTTTTACTTTGTGCCCTGGTTCGGTCTTGCGGGTGCTCTTCTGACCCTCCTCTTCCTTCCCGACACGACTGGTCTCGATCTCAAGGAGCAGGAGCGTCGCTGGGCGTACATTCGTGCGGGCAAGGAGAACGAGTACCACGGCATTGCCATTCACTGGAAGCACCTTTCGTGGTGGGAGCGTTTCCGTGGACAGCACAAGGGCTACGACGCGAAGCTCGACTACCAGCAGAAGATTGACGAGATGCGCGCTGACTGGGTCGAGCGCCAGCAACACAAGTTTTCGGAGAAGAACGGTTGGGAGGGCGCTGAGGCTGATGAGGACGACCACCAGGACGTGCACAACTACTTCAAGCGCACAACACCGGGCACTCCCACAGGACCTGAGCCTATGATGGCGCCCAAGTCCATGGCGGACAGTGAGTCGGCGGATGAAATCAGCCGAGAAAAGAATTGATTTTAATGTAATGAAGCGCAATGAAGGGGAATGAATGTAGAAGTAGGGTTTTTCCTTGGAGTACAAAAGAATGTAATTCTATCCCAGTCAGAGAGATTTGTTGTAATTTTGTTCTGTTTTTTTTTCATTGTGATTCCCCGCGCTCAAACGCATAATTGGGTGCATTTTAATAGTCGAGAGATGGGGATGGTGCGATATGGTATCAACATGGGATACTACAAGATTTTTGCTTGACGGATGCATGCGTGTCTACTGGGAAAATCGCGGCGGGTAATACATGGGGGGGGGATTTATTTTGCTTGTTACATGACATGGATTTATTGATCCTACCAACCATCCATCCAGCATCCAGCCAGTCAGTCAACTAGCCAATCAATATTCCATTGACTTTTATGTCTATGTGTGTACAACGCATGCAAAAGCGAGGGTGTGCATTGTGGGGGAGTGTGAGTGGAGAGAATCTACTTTGTTCTTTTCATCTTATCTTTTTTTCTCTCGTTTTCCTTTTTTTTTCGGCCATGTGCAGAAGCAACCAATATACTACTAGTATTGGGTAAAATATTATATACCATGTACTAAGCCCTGATAGGCGGACAAGGACGACGGCGGCTGACTGTGCTCCCATGCAGCTCGCCAACGTTGAGGGTTGTCCTTGTAACCATCACTACGAGTTACTTGTGTAACTTGTGTACTTAGCTGTTGTGCGACGCCAGGGCGCCAAACCTCATCTCCACGCTCTTAGCGTTGGCGGGTAATTGTAGTGCAAAATTAGTGTACAGTTGATGCAGCTTCTAGTATACCCACACCTGGGTAGGTGTCGCAGCCAACCAGCCCTAAATTGCTACTAGCAGGCAAACGGGCGCATCCGGGGGGGGGGGGCATGCATCGCGGTTGCACTACCACTACCACTACTGTTTTGGACCAATATGCGGGGTTTTTTCTCCTTCTTCCTTTACTTTCTCTGTCTTTATTTTTCTCTGCATTTCTTCTTTCGTGTTGGTCTTGCTTCTTGTCTGCATACGCCGTTTCATGAGCCAAGCTCAACATGTGTGACACAAGCTACGTGAGTACATGGCTTCTACCTACATACACATATGCCGCATGTTGCATTTATGTAGTATATGTTGGTATTGCCGGCACTGTTCGCTTGGCTTCGCAACGCCCGTCTTCTCAAAGCTATACCCGTGTAGCCGTGTTTACAGAGGTGGCTTTCAAAAGTTCTTGCTGACAGGGGTTCCTTGGTTACCACCGAAAATATAGCCGAAGACTAAGAATTATACTATATTCGCAACTAAAAGCCCTTAAAATGGAAGTTTGGAGAGAATAGTAGCTACTAAAGTATACACTTACAGTAATACACTAACTATATTAGGCATTATTTCTTGCACGCTAAGTAAATAATGGAAACGTTATCACGAGAATTCGGTCCGATGGATCCGCGCCTTAGCAAGAACTTTTGAAAGCCACCTCTGTACAGTAGCGGTGAATTGCGCAAGAACGGCCGCCAGAGTAGGTGAAAACTTCATGTCTCGAATGGGAAAATGCGATAATACCACTCGATCGCTCACGTATATTTCCTTGTTTCTTTCCTCTTTCTTTTCTGGAATCCTCTACCAGGACATTGTGCGGTGTAGAATGTAGAGTAGCAGAGGACGTGCGGGGTGCGCAATGACTAAGTGTGCTTTGCTCGGTTTGCTCGGTTTGGCGCGCGGCGCTCGGGGTCGGCGGCGGCGGCGGCGGACTTGGGGAGGGGCGCGGAAGGAACCGTAGTTGCGCGAGATAGATTCGATGGGGTTACATGGTGCTACGTGGAATTTTCTAGACAGTGAGTGGATGAGGAATGGTGTGATGCGAAAAAACTACTAGTACGTAGGCAACAGAGTGCAAGTACTAGGTGGTAAGTAGTGCAAGGAGGCTAAGGAGGCTATAGCATGAAAGTGACAAAAAAAAGAGCGTTGCATAATGGCCGCGAACACGCTTGCTTTTCTTTCTCTGGCGTGTTTCGTCATGTTTATTCTGCAAGAGTCTTTGGGTCGGTGGCTGTGGCTGCTTCCGCGATTACGATATACTTTGGTGCTCCGCCTCCAACAATCATGGGCAACGCGCGGTCCGACTGCAGAAGAACCAGGATAAGAGGAAAATTTTCTATCAGCATTTGACAACGAATCTGGCAAGGCCGACGCAGATGGAGAGAGGAACAGGCAGAAGACGTCATGATCGCCTTGTTATCGCGGCCAGGCTACGAAGGGCACCAAACGAGTTTAGTAAAAGAGGGTTGACCGCTTGCGAGTGCGCAGACGTGGCGTGAGCTTGGTTGCATTTGGCCTCTTCGCCGTAATGTAGGTACAGCATGCATGTTGCATCTTGTTTGGATAGATTGCACGTGTGGGGAATCAACGCCTGCTCGTGCGCAGCGTGCAGCATGCAGTAGTATGTATGTATATGTAGGTTGGCTGGGCAGGGCAGGGCCGGGCTGGGGAGAGTGGTTGGGACGGGACAGACAAACAAACAAAGATGGAGGGCGGTAGGCCAAAGGCTGTTGGGATCGACAAGGACGGACGGGCACAGGCAATTGCGCGTAGCCATCCAGCCATGCATGCAGGGGAAGGAAAAAAATTGGATCGCGGTGAGGCTGGTGGAAGGCTGTGGAGGTGGTTGATGAGCAAGGGGACACGCGTCGCTTTGTCACGGGCCGTGGCATGTGGGCGAAACCGAAAAACGAAGCGGTTGGCGATGATGGCAGATGACAAGCCGTGGGCGTGGCAGCGTGGCTCTGCTGCTGCTAAAGTTAGTAGAGCGAGGGAGGGGTGGAGAGCGAGGCGGGCGAAGGCGAAACACGACGGGGTCAAGAAGACTCATGCTGCATATGCAAATGGTCGACTTGGAGCGAGAGCACGCCTTTGGCCGCGGCGGGCAACGACAGGTCGGGGCAACGATCAGCGACGCGAGCAAAGAAAAGAAAAGAAAAGCGGGCGGGGCCAGGGTCGAGCCCACGGCCGCCGAGCACGAGCACAAAGCCAAAGGGTATGCTGGCACTACTGCTGCATTGGGACTAGCCGTCGCACAGCCGCTCGACGGGGCGGGAGGCGTTTGCTGGCCGCCGCCGCGATAAGCTGCGCACGGCCATACCGACACCTGCACCCACGCACGACGAGCGATTGCGTGGCACGCCCGCACGCCGCTTTCCCAGCCTTCTCGCCGCCATCAATTGCGGTGGCCGGACTATGGAGCAGCAGCCGCAGCACCAGCAGCACCAGCATCAGCAGCAGTCGAGTGGTGGCTAGGTGCCAGGCAGGCGCGTGGTAGCAGATAGAGTAGTATCCTTCACCCACCCCCCACGCGCCGGCCAATGGGCGCCGAGGCCAGGGCACGCAAAAAGCAGCGATTCGGCGCGATCCAGCCTCCAGGCGGCAGGGGCAGAGCTGGCGGAGCAGGCGCGCCCAACGGCCCAGCAAGAAACACGGCGGTGATTCTTGGAACAATGCTTGTCCACCCTGCCAATGCCGCCCGGGGGCCCTTCCCAGCTCCCTCGCTCTTGCCAGGCTTCGCGTGCACGCCCCACCCCACCCCAGTGGCGCACCCATTGCGACTCACCAGCTCCAGCGCCCGCCCACGGCGCAACCCCAACCCGACAACAAATAAATAGACGCGCCCGTGTGGCCTGGCTGCCTCTCTCCTCACTCACTCACACCCATCATCATCATCAACTGCAAGCTTCCACCCCAGCAGCTTCTAATCACTCTCCGATCCGTCTCGCAGATCATCCAGTCGCTATCTTCTCTTAGCAGCTATCTCCCATCTCTAATCCAAAACACCGCCACATAATCAAGATGCGCTTCTCCATCACCTCCGTCGCCCTCCTCGCCGGTGCCGTTGCCGCCGTTCCCCAGTACGGCATCCAGCCCATCTCCCAGATCTCCGACGGCCAGATCCAGGCTCCTCCCGCTACGCCGCCTGCGGGTGCCCCCTCTGGCGCTCCCACTCCCGGAGTCACTTCCGTCGTTGCCTCCCTCGTCTCTGTCTCTCTCCCCGTTCCCGAGGGCACTTCCCTGGCCGTCCCAGAGGCTTCTCACTCTGGCGCTCCCGTTCCCGGAGTCTCTCCCTCCGCCCCAGGTGCTTCCGCTCCCGTTGCATCTGCCCCCGCTGGCTCTGCTCCTGGCGTCCCAGGTAAGCTCTACTTGCACTCCCTACCATTGACCACACCATGCTAACCACTGCCACAGTTTTGACTTCTGTCGTCGTACCCACCGCTACTCCCATCGTTCCCGGTGGCCCCATGACTCCCGTCCCTGGCGTCAACGCCACTATGCCCATCATCTCTGGCACTGGCTCCACCCCTTCATCGACTGCCTCTGGTGAAGAGTCCACCTCTACCAGCGGATCTGGAAGCAGCAGCAGCCCTACCAGGAGCGCAAGTGCCCCCGGCTCAACTGGCGCTGCCGCCGGTAACATGGTCTCATTCGGTGGCCTTGTCCTCGCCATCGGTGCCGCCGTTCTGGCTTAAGCACCACAGCATACGCTACATTACCGACTCTTTACACTTCTTCATAGTATATCCGCAACCTTTCGTCACGACTCTGGGGTTGTTATTGTTTGTTTAAAGGCTTAGCATGGAGTAACCAGTTTTTTTGGAGAGCATTGTCATTGTGACCGGGTTTTAATTATTGGGACCAAAAGGCGTGCATCTGGGGGTGGTTCAAGGTTGGCATGACGACTCTTTACTTAATGCGACACGTCCCCGTGACGCCGAACATATATGTTCTGTTCATGTTAATAGATGGTTAATAACCAATTCATCATAGACACCACAATGTGGTCGTCTATTCAAAAGAAAAAGTCTTCTGTGTTTCGTGTGGTGGTGATGTTGAGGTGATGAAACTATTGATAAGCCACTGTTTGCTTTTGTTGAAAAGGGGCACTGGTGCGCTGATAGGATGGTTGCTCGCGTACCTGACGATCGCTCATCACGTGTCCTGCATGCATGACAATAGCTTCGAGCCAGGGAGCCAAAAATCCCCCTAGTGTACCAGCAAACGACATTTCCAAGGCTGCATCCACCACCACGACTATGTGCACCTCAAGCCATGTAGTTCTTCGTCTCCACCCCACCCAGTCCCAAGCTTCCCGTAATCGCTTAGATTCCCTCCCACGGCACCAAGCTGAGACATGCAGCGGGCGGCCCCGACCCCGACCCCAACCCCTCGGACGGTAAGCAAAAGCACTTGGGCCCACGCTAGCATCGCAGCACATCGCATCTGCCCCCAAAGCGCGGATGGCCCGGCTTGTGCACACCCCCAACACAGTTTAGATGCATATCTACTATTACTCGCTTTGCCATGAATCCCCGTCCTTTTCTGTCTTGTTTCGGGAACCGCATGTTGCCTGACTAATAAGTTAGCCAAGTCCAACGCCTACGTACTTGGGCGGAGTGGTATGTAGGTATATTGTCCCCTTGGCATATCTTGCATTTCCCGTCCCGACCTATGTGCGATTTATTGCATTGAATCGGTTTTTTTAGCAGTAACAGTATAAAGGAAAGGGAAAAGAAAAGAAAAAATAACCCCAACATGCCATAATTTCTGCGTTTCTTTTTCTCACCCTCGTCCTCATTTCTCGGCTTCTCTCTTCTCTCCTCCTTTCTCCCTCCCCCTTTTTCTCTCTTTCTTTCTTTCTTTCATTCTTCTGCCCCCGTCACAACGTTACATCCTCCTCTCCATTACTTTTCCGATTGACTGCCCTCACTACCTGACTGCCGTTGGCTTTTTTTTGACTCCCCTCCCCCCCCCTTGTTTCGAAACAAAAACGCCTCGTCGGCTGGACTAAGCCAGGTACCTGACATGTGCATGTGTATTTTCTGAAACAAGCCCTCCTACATAACCTTTTCTTCCCCCCCTCCCTTCTCTTCCCAACTCTCAAATGAGGACAAGAAGAATAAGAATAAGAACTAAGAATTTCCTTGGCTTTTTTTTTCATTCTTGTTCAACAAGTCACGCGTGTGTGTGTGCCCCGGGCACCCGCGAAAGCCATTCTCATGGGGAAGCTTTTTGTCTTAGTCTTCTAACGTATTCTATTTTTAAGTACAACACACGGCTGAGAAAGAAAAGGTTAAACGTCACGACAACAAGAGAAATTGACAACACTACACTACTCAACGTACTACTGCTACTACTATACCGCTGTATGCTTTCGGTAGTTACCTGTGCTGGAGAAGGTATGTATCTAGGCTTTTAGCATCTCCATCTGAATGTCGGTTCTTTCTTCTAGCGCTTTCTGCGTCGGTATATGGTCTTACGTTAGCAAACAATAATAAATATGCATGTACGTGACTGTGCAGGAAGAAGCTGCATGCATGTATACTTGCATGCATACGTAGTACCTTGGGTGGGAAAAGAATGCTGCAATGCATGAAAAAAAACCTGCGCACAACTAACTGCCTTTGCCGAATTATCACACCATGACGACGATATCTGCGGTAGAGAAGAAGGGATAACCAAGGGACATTGTTCATTGAAGCCGGTTGAGTGCATGTGGCTGTGGATTGCTGCATAGGGTCTTCCAACCTTATACCCCCGCATATCATGAGAGAGAAACATTAGTCCAGCACATCATCCACACATCATTGAACAAACAGAGGGTATCATTCTTCTTCTGAGCCAACTTGTCTCCCCCCATCACATCACCTCGCCTCGATGACTTGTGTGAGAAGTTGACCCAACGGATTCAGCCCCTCGTCCGCAGTCAAGATGCGCTTTGGAATTTCAAACTCGATTTCCGGCTCCTTTTTGAGATCACGGTCGAGTTCCACGTCGAGCAGCTACACACGAGCTGTTAGTACAGAAATACATAACAAAAAAAAGGGGGAGCGCCAAACTTACTGCAGTGTACGAATGATCTAAAAAGTCTTCTAGGTTGTATGCTCGCTTTGTGAATTGCTCCGAGATGATCTTGGCCAGTGTAGCCACGTTGGGATGGTAATGTGCTTGCAAGGCCTCCAGTTCCCACACACTGCTCTCAATGGCATTGGTGAGAAAAGGGTCCATTTCCTCCATGTCAAATGGATCGTCCATGCCCTCTTGTTCCACTTCATTTTTCAATGCCGGGTCCCGGATCTCGCGGTGCATCATAAATGTGCAGGCAGGGTGCCGTTTGAACATGTTGTAGACCCAGGGTACCACGACGACAACACCGGCTGGAGGTCCGTGAAGTGCTAGACGTGAGAGACGCTTGATGAAACTGGCGACAAGAGTCGCAGGCAAGTGAGACGAAGACATGAAGGTGTCCAGGAGGCGGAAGAAGCGCGACCGGTGCTTCGAGTGTAATAGGCCTTCATCGAGGAGTGAGTAGAGCTTAACATAGAAAGAAGGATAGTCTAGGTTCTTCTCCGAGATGAGGTAATAGATTCCAGACAGAGCAAGGAGCGATGTTGCACCGCCCACATTGTATGAGTCGGTCAAAAAGTCGGACAAGATTTCCGGTTGCTGGAACCAAGGCGCAATCTGGTAGGAGAAGGTGGTCAAGATGGATTTTCGCTGTTCCTTGGAAAGACCTGTGCGCATCGTCGCCAACCATGCCCCTTGAGCCTTCTCTTTGTATGCCTGGAGGGATGGAATTGGACTCTTTCCTTGTACCTCGATGTAAAAATTCTGGATCTCGGCCTTGGATTTGGGGACTTCGCCGAGTGTCGAGAGCAGCGACATGCTGTTTGCAGCTACAAGCTGTCGTGTGGTGATATCCAGGTCTTCATCGAGTGTGTTTCTACGTATGTTAGTAGAAAATTGCCATCGAAGATGTATACACTTACTTGATGGTCTGGAATGTCTGGTATCGAATGTCGTCAAACTGCTTGAGGTACTTCTCTGCGAATTCCTCGCGGTTCAGATCATCCAAGGGGAGACGGAGCAGCACCTCAACAAGGCGTGGCAAAATTCCATGCTTAAGCTTGTAGTCCTTTTGCGACTTTGCTTCCTCCTTGGCCAATCGCATGAGCAGGGTCAGGGCGACCGACTGCTTGGGGGGATGCTCGCTGCGGAGGAAGTCGTCCAGAAGGACCTGGCAGAGCTCTCGGTAGCGCTCTTTCAGCCACGAGACAATGACGCCCTCTGCCTCGCTCATGCCCTTGCTCTTCACCATGTCGCCCGTCACCAGTAGTCGCGAAAAGACTCGGCAGAGGGCAACAGCCGCGAGGATGGGGCCCTCATTCTCCGCATCTGATTGCTTTGCTCGCTGCAGAAGCGTGGCAATGTTGTTGTAGTGGCGTCGCGATTCGAGAATCTGGGCTTCGAGCTGTACGATTTCGGATTGGATGTCTTCGCCGTCGTCGCTGGACGAGGACTTGCGCCGGCTCTTGGATTTGGACTCGCCACGGTCGGATTTGCTTGCGTCTCTCTTCCTCTTGGCGCCAGACATGGCTGTTACTGCTGCTGCTTTTGTGCCCGGCATCTCCGTCTGGCCTTGCTTCTCAGTGTGGTGTCGACTGACGCGCGCAGGCGCAAAAAAGTTGACGGTCCAAAAAGTTGAGGTCCCGCCCGGGCGAAGTTCGGTTAGCGCATCGGCGTCGGTGCTTGGCTCAGGTTTGGTACGCAACATCACGAAAAGCTAGCTCTCGACGACGACCAGCACCCCCCATCTGCACCCTCCCATCAGACAGCCATGGCCTCACGTCTTGCAAGGAGCGCCGTCGGTGAGTAGCAGCTGTCAGATGAAGATGCGATGCCATTGGCCCCTATACTCACGCACAACAGGCGCCGCCCGTCTCCGCCCTGCGCTCCCTCTCCGCGCCCTGCGCGCCATCAGCGTGCAGGCCCGCTACAACTCCAACCTGCCCCAGGAGGACCCCAAGAAGAAGGCCCAGTCCGTCCTCGACTCGATACCCGTCCCCGGAAACAGCCCCCTCACCAAGGCCGCCGTGCTCTCCGCCGGAGCCGGTCTTTCGGTCGCGGCCATCAGCAACGAGCTCTACGTCGTCAACGAGGAGTCGATTGTCGCTCTCTCTCTGCTGACCATCTTCTGGGCCGTTGCCAAGTACGCCGGTCCGGCATGGGGAGACTATGCGCAGCAGCAGGTGGACAAGATCTCGGGCATCCTCAACTCTGCCCGCCAGGACCACACCCAGGCTGTCAAGCAGCGCATTGAGAGCGTCCAGGACCTGAGCAGCGTCATTGACGTTACCAAGACGCTTTTCGAGGTTTCCAAGGTGCGCTGGTTGGACATTGGACATGGAGGGGCAGTTGGCTGACCATTATCCCACAGGAGACTGCCCAGCTCGAGGCCCAGGCCTTTGAGCTCGAGCAAAAGACTGCCGTTGCCGCCGAGGCCAAGTCTGTGCTCGACTCTTGGGTCCGCTACGAGGGCCAAGTCAAGCAGAGGCAGCAGCGCGAGCTTGCCGAGTCCATCATTGCCAAGATTGAGAAGGAGCTCGACAACCCCAAGACCCTCAAGCAGATTCTTGACCAGAGTGTCACTGACATTGAGAGTACGTTTTGATGCGACCGTGCGCAAAGCACTACAAGCTAACAAACTTTCTAGAGATTGTCTCCAAGAAGGCATAAGCGTCCTGTAGGATCCCGCGGCCAAGTTCGTCCAATGTTACATATAAGTGTGCAATAGTCAGGCTCGTTCAATGTAGAGAGTACCCTAGGCTGGGGAAATGGCCCAATCAAACTCATTATGTCTCCAGTTTTTTTTGTGTGTGTCTCATGTCCCATGGCTGACTTGGAAAGAAAGAAAGAACGAAAGAAAAAAAAGGGACTAGAAGGGATCTGCGTTTTTTTCTAGAATTGATTGCGTTTCCCGCGCGAACACTTTGGCTTTATCTCGGCTATCCTGCTCGTCATGCCGTAGTGCACACACCCCCAACCCCCCTGGCAAATACGATGCCCAAGAAAAGAATGATGCCGAAATCCCGGGTGAGTGGGCGGACAATGCACATGTATGTACGTAAGGTTGAGATTTGGAAATTACATTAGCAAGGATATTACTTACATGGGCCATTGTTCCAGCACCATGGTCGAAATGGAAATCGGGAATCAGAATCAGAATCGAGCAACAGTATGATGACAATTACCGCGAACTCACTACAGTCAGAAAATAACAACAACAACAACAACAATAAACATTAGTTTTTGCACTTGACATGACGGGATATAAATAGATTCGATCAGATAGCTCCCTAGAAAAAGAAGAGGAGAGGACTACTACTACTACTACTACGACTATGCATAGACTTCATACAAGTACATGCATACAAATCCCCCCTTCCCCCGCGCAATATCGCAATAGATGGCTATGATGAAAGACGTCAACCAGCACATTTCGAGGACCCAATCAAGAGGAATCGAGATACCGCCCCTTTAAACAAAACCCCCCCCCATGATGTTCCTCCAAAAAGGTTTGAATAAAGTCCACCTCCGGAATGAACACAAGTCATCTTGCTCGGAGATACTACCGCACTGGAATATCTGAGCACCTACCTCCCCCCCCCCACGCTCCTTTTATTTTTTTTGATAGTGCCGTCTACCACCTCTAAAGTGGAGAGAGAGAGAGAGTAGTGGAGGTTAGAAGCAGGTTATTGTGAAAAAGACAAGTTTTGTGACATGTTTTTTTTTGTGATTTTCATTAACGGTTGGCTGGTTGCAGACAGATGAGGGGTATAAGCAGAGATATAAAGTCGGGGAGTTGCAATGACTTGAGCTGTGAGACACCAAGTAAACAACAAGGCGGTGTGTGGAGAGAGAGATGGCCAAAGAAAGGAAGGAGTCAGTGGCAAGAAGAAAGGGTATCGTTGGAATGTGATATGGCAAAAGAGGCTGAGGGCTTAAGGGAGGGGATCGAGGGGCGGTAAAGCTACGGCCACCAGCCCATCCTCTTGTAGCTCTCGATAACTTCTTCCACCTTCTCCTTGGTAATCCGCTCCACGTTGTATCTGATGCGGGGTTAGTGGTTGGTCTGCCAATTACGACACGGTGAGGGAGTTATCAGCTTACGTGAATCCCGTTTCCCGCTCGAATGCACTGCCATCCAAGCAGAGATCAGCATCTTTCAGCAACTCCTTCTCCATATAGGGTGTCAGCGGTGTAGACTGACTGATGCCGGCCTTTGCTTGCAGATCTGCCCACGGGTCCAGCGTTTCGTCATTGACATCGTCAACAACATGATCGAGGTTTAGTCGTGCAAAGGCCGAGATGAGTGTGCCGTGGAAGCCCGTCTCGATCTTGAAGATCTCGCCTATGATCTGTGCTGTGTGTTTTTGTGCTAGGAGCAATGTGAGTAATCGAGGCAAAAAAAAAGAACAAAAAGGAGACATACTAGTATCGCCATGGTCCACAATGTTGAAAGTTGGCGTTGGCCGGCGGGCAGGGGGTCCTTTGACGTACCACTGCGCAACATGCCACAGCGCTCTTGTCGAGTCCTCGACATGGACCAGATTTGTCCGCAGGTCTTCTTTCCACAGGAAACGCAGCTCTTTGCCCTTGCTTTGGTATACCCTTGCCATGCACAGCGCCGTGCTCAGAAACTTGCTCGTGTAGGGGCCGTAGACATGGGCCATGCGCATAACAACGAGGTTCAAGCCTTCGACCTTGGCCAGGTCCTCCTCAGCCTTGAGCTTCCACTTTGCCAGATTTGACCAAGGTTTCAACTTGTCCGTCTCCTTGCGGGGTGTGGGTTCGGGCTTGTAGACCATGCCGCTGCTGACCTCGACGAAGCATTTCACTTTGCGTTTTGCAGCCTCGCGGCCGATGGCCATGGAGAGGCCGTAGGAGCGCAGCTCATAGACCTTTTCTTCCTGGGAAAAGCGAGTCTCGCCGCCACAGTTGAAGACGTAGTCAAACTCGCCCTCTTCTTCACGGTCGAATATGCGAGGAAGAGAACCTGCGGGGTTGAGTCAGCGTCGAATTGCTCGAGTGTGTGTGTGTGTGTGTGTGTGTGGGTACGTGGAGATGCTTGGGCAAGGGATACGCACGTTCTTGCGCCGCGTCAGCCTGGATGAAGCGCTCTCTTGAGCATGCTTCCTTGAACTCTGGTGCAAGCCATGCCAGCTCGGGCAGGTGTTTGTCGACGATGCGAATCTGTGAGGCGAGGTTGTTGTCGTGGAGGTACTTGCAAAGGTGTCGTCCGGAGTAGCCTAGGCCGCCGTGGTTAGCCGTCGTGTCTCGTGGCAGTGGCAGTGGGCAAGGCAGCGTTACCCAGTCCGCCTATTATCAGGACCGAAGGCTTGTCTGAGGCCATGGTGGGCGTGGCAAGAGGGGTGTTCTGATCAGCCTCTACAGAGTGCGCGCAACGAGGTCGCTGCGAGGGATTTGGGGGCGGCGCAGTGGGCGGATGGTGTCTTGTAAAGTCAAAATCGGGGGTGGGGATTGAGCGTTGCGGATCGCGCTCAATGCTCAGCGCTCAGACCTTTGGTTGCAGTAGTTCAACCGACAAAAGGACGCTGGGTAGTGGCCGCTGCGTGGTGATGGGGCGGGCGAGGATGTGTATATGTGACTATGTGTACTGGATGCGTATGTGTGCGTGTGCGCGTGCGCGTGCGGCGCCTGTCGCGATGGTCGCGGGCGTGGGCGTGGGCGTGAGCGTGAGCGTGGGCGTGAGCTGGAGGGGGGAGGAGGCGGCAACTGGCGAGGGGAGCAGAGGGAGAGAGGGCGGCCGTCGCAGCATAGGGTAGGTCCCCACGGCACAACAACGATGTCATATAACCCTGGCCCACTATGCGACTCATTGACCCGCAGGCGAGGGCAAGTCAGGCCGATGAGTGTGAGGAGCGCTTTGCTGCGAGCCAGAGTCATCCGCGAGACATTTCGTATTGGGGGGGCGGAGAGAGCGCAGCATGCACTTGGACTTGTGGCTGACGCCAACTCACCCCCACGACTAGCCAGCACCAGCACCAGCACCAGCACCAGCTACATGCTACCCTATCCATGTCCTGTATGCAGACACGCGCCCATACGGCATTACCTACATAGTGCCCACGGGCCGTCACATCACATCACGTCACGTCACACGGCCTCTGACGGCATTGCCATGGCCCCTTGGTCTTTGTGCCCGCCGGCGAGCGCGAGGCGGTTGCGGCGGGAGATGTACACCAGTCCAGCGGGCGGTGGGAAAAAAAAAGGACGGCACGCTCCCGCCGTGCTGGACCTTGTCTCCAGATGTACATGCACATGTACACACTGCTGTCTAGAGACTAAACAACTGGGCCGCATGACTGCCCAAAGTGGGGGGTGGGGTGGCCGAGGACGAGCAACGGGCGATGAGGAAGCGCTTCTCAGGGGCAGGTCCCCAACGTCCCCAATGTCCCCAATGTCCCCTTCACCTTGCCCCCCTCCCTCCCCTGGCACATGGACGTTGGGCCTCTCTGCCAGGCCGGCCCTGGTTGAGGCGCAAACACCCGCCAGGGGGGTGGGGGACCCGTCATGTTCTACTCAACGTCGGACCTGCATGATGACCGTCGTCGTATCTACAGTAGTCCAGTGGCCCCCCCTGTGCTCCGCGGACCGTCTCTGCTGATCACCTGGCCGTCATTTCACCCACCAAGTAGGTACTAATCACCCATCCCACTGCAAAAAGTGCCTCGACTGAATATTAATGCACTCGCCCAAGACGCCTCCAGCCCCCCACAAGCGCCTGGCCTACGCAATCCTGCCGCCTCTCCGGGCCCCTTGGACATATCAACTAGTACATACACACACACACACACACACACACACAGCACAACTTGTCCCGTCATCTGTGCGTCCATGCAACCCAGCACAAAAATAGAGCCTGTGGGACCTCTCTTCATTGGATACCTCATGCCCTCCCGCTGCTATGCAGGCACAAGCACAAGCGCCCAAACCCATCCATGTCCATATTACATGTATAAACCCCCCATCCCCAATGACGACTACCTTGGACACCCACACTGTGCCTCGCAGCAAGAACCGCCGTTCATGCACGGAAGCTGCACGCCGTCATGATCGACCCGCACTTGCATATGCATCCTTCACCACTCGAGCACATGGCCTTTATTCCATCCACCCTCGTGGCACGCTACATCATTCCTACTATGTCAAATATATATCTCGTCATGCAGAATATCTCCCCAGAAAAATTCCCTCCGCCCACCTCACTCACGTACAAAACTCGCATAAAATAAATGCCATGCTTTTTCGCCTCACATCGCCCAAAAGTCCCACCACTCATAATGCTGTCCACGTCCCATGCAGCCCTATGAATATGTCCGAAGACGAATCGAAATGCCCACCTGCCAAGCCTGCTGTTCTCGGGCCCTAGAACTCCCAGTTCTCATCCACCGACTTGATCGCCCAGTCAAACTTCTCCCGCAACGTCTTGGAAAAGAACTTTTCAATCGGCACGTCAAACTTCTTCGAGAAGACCACCGTAAGACGCGGGTCAATGTAGTTCTGTCCAAAGTCAGCAACTCGCTCCACGCCACATCCACATCCCATCCACTTACAATCTTCGATGTTCCCAAGGCAACCTCCTTGTTGCCCTCCTTGTCTTCCATCTGGATCTTCATATTCTCAATGCGCTGGTTGAGCTTGTCCAGGTTGCCCTCGAGCTTTTCAATCGTCGGGCCCTTGCCCTCGGCCTCGACCTTGCCCGTCTTGTTTTCTTTCTTGTACTTGGCCGCCAGTTCCGAAGCCTTTTCGAGGCGTTCTTCCAGCTCCTTGGGCTTCATCTCCCGCTCACCGTCCGCCTTGAGCTTCTCGTTGTCCTTTTCAAACTTCTTGATGATCTTCTGCCGCAGCTCTTCCACCTCCGCCTCCTGATGTTGCTTGACCCACTCCATGTCCAGATCCTCTGGTCGCTCAAAGAACTCGGCACCCTTCCTCTTCTTCATCTTTGCGTCCACGTCAAGCATCATCATCTTGGTCCTCCACACTTGATAGCGAAGACCATTAATCTACCCATGTCAGTATCACCCATAGCACACGGCAAACAGCACTACTAACCTTCTCATGCATCTTCTCAATCGATGTCGCGTGGCTGGCAGCAACGGTACGCTTGTGGTTACAAAGAATCGCAACTTCACGGTTCGCATCATTGTACGCCTTGACCTTTTCTTGAACAGATCCAGTAGCCTTCATGTTCTTGAGCAGCCTCGCCATCGTGTAGGACGCATTGTAGGTACGGAACACCTTTGCAGTAAGGCCAGGCATGTAGCTGGTGAGATGCTTGTTGAGAGCCGACGTCGTCAAGCGATCAAAAATATCATCGCCCGTCGTCTTGGGCTCCTTCTTGAACAGCTTCAGGTTCTTGAACACCTGAGGATCCACCTTGACTTCATCATAGAACCGAATACTGTCCTTACCTAGGAAATCAAAGATGACCGTCTCCGGAGGCCGAAGCGTAATGTGCTGGAACTTGAGCGAGCAGCAGCCCACCGTGTCGGCTTCATCTTCTCCCTTTTCATTACCAGCACGGAGCGCAAACTGGTCAATCAGGTAGATGGCCGTAGCACGCTGGCGATCCGCCATCATCTTGGAGTTGAGATCTTTGCGGTAGTCCTGACGGATACGGTCGATGTGCTTCTTGAGTTCGCGCGCCTTTTCAAACTTCTTGTAGTCACTCTGACCCTTGATGTCCGAGTTGGCAGCAAGCATGACATACTTATACGCCCCGTTAATGTTCTCTTGCCACATGGCCAGCCATGTACCCTCGTGATCATGCTTAACCTCCTTCCAACGATGACCCGCTGGAGGCTCGGGAACCTTGGCATTCTCACCAATGTTGATGGTGATTTGCTCAGGCATGACACGCTTCTTGACACGGCCCGTCTTGGGATGCTCGCCACGACCACGGAACAGACTAGGAGGTTCAACGCGGAAGTTGCCAACTTTTTGCTTGCGACCGTCCCATACACAGTACATGTACGGTGCCTCTGCAGCCTCCTTCTCAGCCTTGAGTGTCTTTTTCTCTGCCGCCGAGAGCGCCTTCTTCTTCGCACGCTCAGCGTCAAACCACTCAAAAATCGGCTTGAAGTCGCACTTTTCAAACTTCTTGATCTTGACCGTGTTGCCATTCTTGTCCTTGCCGTGCCCGGTCTTGTCCAAGATGGCAGTGAAGTCCTCAAAGAAGTTCTTGTTGAATGTGGGATTTTCGACGTTGTGCGTAGAGTTGAGCATGCTTCCGTAGAAGGTGGCCACCTCTTCGGCGTCCTTGTGCAGCGTGACAGGTATGCCATCGTAGATCAACTTGACGTTCTTGGGCAGCGGCTCGTAATCGGGGGGGAAGACGACACCATTGTGTTCAAGAGTTTCCCACTTCCTGGTGCCATCGCCCTTGCCTGGGTCCTCCCACCAGCGGTACTCGTCTTCTTCCTCTGCAGCCTCCTCGTCCTGCTCCGTCTCTTTCTTTACTTTGGCCTTGCCCTTTGCTGGTGCTGCGGCAGCTGCCTTAGCCTTGGCATTCTTTGGAGCCGCCTTCTTGGCAAGGGGAGCATCCGAATCAGATTCATCTTTCTTGACGCCGTTGGACTTCTTTGCCGGGGCCTTCTTCTTCGCAAGAGGAACATCTTCGTCGCTGTCGCTCTCCACCTTTTGCTTACGCTTTGGAGGCGCCTTTTCTTTGTTACGAATCGCCTTTGCCTCCTTCGCGGCAGCCTTCTCGATGGATTCCTTCTTTTTCGTGAGCTTCGTAGCTAGGGGCACATCAGAGTCTGCCGACTCGCCAATCTGTGCGGCGGTCGCCTTGGGGGGCACCCTGGCTTTGAGAGGCACGTCGCTGAGTTCCGAGTCAGACTCGTCCTTGATGGGCTTCGATTGCTGTGACGTCCGCCGTCGCTTGCTCTGCTGCACCGTTAGTTTAGTACGTTGCGCATGACATTTGCACAGAACGACATACCAAAGGCTTGTCGTCATCCTCTGAGCTGCTTGCATCCTTGTACGATTTGCTGTTCGCTACGCTCGTGCGCGCCTTGCGCTTTCCGTTGGTGTTGCCGTTCGTCTCGGGCGCATCGACATCCATCTTGCTCTCATCGATAGGGCCCATGCGGATCGAGATGCCAGGCTCCACGTGGCCGTTGGATGGTATTTCGGCGTTCATCTTCCTATCTTCCTCCTTTGTGATTTTCGCGGAAGACTTTGCTGTAAGGCGATTGTTGTTAGCGTTATTTAGTCGGTGGGCGCGAGGTGCGGATTGTGTCAAATGAAGGCAAAGGGGAGCGGGCCGAGGGTGGAAGGGTGTTGGGAGGCTGGGTGGTGAGAGGGTAGAGTAGAATTCCACAAGGGCGATCGGCGCGTGAGAGTGAGATAGCCGTAGCGCGTGCAGAAAGCGCTTTCGTGGATCAGCTCACCTTGGTCGCTTCCCCTCACCAGAGGAGTGTCGTCGCCTGAAGACGACATTGCAACAGCAATCGGCGCGCGCTTGACTCGCAGGCGGTACGAAGGGCGTGTGCATTCAGCAGGGTTTGGCGCGAATCGGGTGGATCTTGCGGAAGCAGAAGAGGCGGTCCTGTACGAGGACAGTAATGGTGGAGAGACGCGTGCCTGACGGCAGCAGACCCGCAGTACGAGTGAGGCGATGGTGGAGGAAGGGGGGGAGGGCAGGAAGGAAGGAGCGAAGAGGCGTGGGCGGTAGATGAGCGGAAAAAAGAGGAATGCTGAGTTTAAGTGAAGCGCAGCCCCAAGGAGCCACCACTTGCGATCACTGCTGCTAAGTCCACCAACGCACGGTCGTTCGGCCTTCACCAAATCTGGGTCCGTCACCTTCTACAAGTTACTATATGCACAACGTCACTGGTGCATTCGCTGGTACGCTGCTGACGGCTTGTCAGCGCGAGTGAGAGAGCTGAAGACGGACGCACGCTCGGCTTTTTTTTCCCTTGAGACAATAACTGATACCATGAGGCTTGGGTCATGCTTGCCACCTGTTCGTTTGATCGATCGTGCCTATGTCCAGCTAATTGAGTCGTGCCACCAGACCGAGTCTAGACCTGCTCGACGGCCTGCGAAATGAGCAGCGCGAGATATAGAATATTCCACTGTTGTCAGGCTCTTATCTGCGCGCAAAATGTCCGAGTACGAGTGGTGACTTGGGCATTGTGTGCTGGGGAGCCACACGTGACGCTTGGCGCCTTAGCGCGCAAAGCAATTCAGCATCCCCGATTGCCCGACCCAGCTTCCGCTCAGCAAAGACAGCAGTGAAGAGCACCACCCCACGGCTGTCGCCATCTCCACTCATCTCAATTCGTAGCCATGATGCTGTCACGAGCTGCGCGCCCGGCTCTGAGGGCTGGTATGGCCGCCGCCGCCGCCCGGTACGCTTCCGCCCCAATTGGCAGCTTTTCTCGCACCTCGCAACCCCCCCATTGCCGGATCAATTGCATCGCCAACTGCATCCAATGCTGACTGAAACTTGTATATCTAGGCCTGCTGCCCTTACCGCCACCAACGCCGCCGGTTATGCCACTCTCCGTGAAATTGAGGGCCGCCTCAAGTCGATTCGCAACATTGAAAAGATCACCAAGACGATGAAAGTTGTCGCCTCGACCAAGCTCACCCGCGCCCAGAAGGCCATGACCGAGTCCCGCAGGTACGGTCAGACGTCGAACCAAGTCTTCGAGAGCGCCGAGACCAAGCCAATTGAGAACGAGGGCAAGAAGAGCCTCGTCGTTGTCTGCAGCTCTGACAAGGGTCTCTGCGGTGGTATCCACTCTGGAATGTCGAGGAAGGTCAGGAGGATGCTCGCTGAGAACCCGGATGTGGACCTGGCCGTCATTGGCGAAAAGTGCAAGGCGCAGCTGGGCCGTTCCAACGGAAAGAACATGGTCCTCTCTTTTGCGGGTGCCGGAAAGGACGTGCCCACGTTTGCCGACTCTCTGTGCATTGCCGACCAGATCTCGATGCTCCCCACCGACTACGCCTCGATCAAGATTGTCTACAACAAGTTCATCAACGCCACAAGCTACGAGCCCATTATCCAAGAGGCTTACTCCGAGGAGGCCATTGCTCAGTCCGGTATGTCGAGTGTGCTGCAAGGCAGTGGGTGGTGTGCTGACCTGATACCTAGCCAACTTCTCTGCGTTCGAGATTGAGGACGAGGTGCTCCCCAACCTCCGCGAGTACGCTCTTGCCAACTCGCTCTTCTGGGCGCTGGCTGAGGGCCATGCTTGCGAGCAGTCTGCGCGCCAAAACGCCATGGACAATGCTTCCAAGAATGCGGGCGAGATGATCAACAAGTTCCAGATTCTGTACAACCGAACGCGTCAAGCCGTCATTACCGGTGAGCTCGTCGAGATCATTACTGGTGCGGCGGCTTCCGAGGGCTAAGCGCTCGACGAGGGTTAGACTTTGATATGCCGAACATGTGGCACCCTGTGCCTTCTGTGGGCGGGCTGTGTAGAATATCAATGTGTTCATAGCTCTCGTGTATCAGCCCGGTGGTGGGAAAGTCGGTTGCCGCATTCACGTATCGCCCTGTGTCATGCCTGCCTGCCTGCTTGAGTGCTTGACTGCGCGCGTGTCGCACTTAGTCATGCCATATACCCGTGAGGCCATTAATGCTGCCGATCGACTCGGCTCCAGACACAAGTGCCGTGATGAGAACGAGCACTCCCCCGGCAGCTCGCACTTGGCGGCAGTTGGGCGCAGGCGTGATCGGGCAAAACTAGAAACACCGATACGGCGGAGGTTTGAGTAGGGGCGTCGTCCGGATGCAGCCACCTGCAGGCTCGGGTTCTGCGGCTATTTTGGCGAGGCCACCGCAAGCAAACGTTTGTGTTAGCGAAGAGGGGTCACGGGGTGTTTGCGCACTACCCGCCTGTTCCTGCCCTGCGCGTGCCTGTTCCTGGCCGCTCTTGCCCTGGTTGCTGTGGTGCCTGGCCCGCCGTGGTAAGCGTCGAGCTGCATACGGCCAAGTATACGTAGCGCGTGAAACACGCATGCACCTTCAGAAACACTCGCCCCTCGCACGCCTCCTGCACCTGTTCAAGTGACATGGCCCAGTGCCCGTCCCCAGTGCCCCCGCCCATCTGGTATATAGGGCCATGGCGTGTGCGAGGCGCCCATATCTCCCTCTTGTCGCCGTTCGCACTGTTGTCCTAGGGTGCTCTGGCAGTAGCCCCCGTTTTCTGTCATCATTGGAGAGAGAGCAGGCATGTCCCCTGCACCCTGAAGCGTCACCTCTGCAGTCGACTGCAACCAGAGCAACGAGCATTGCTGCCAACCTCGGCCATTATCCTGCGTGTTATATGCGTGCCTCGCTGCATTGTCTCATCTTACTATCCTCCTGCCCGCCTATACGACGTCAGCAACTGCCGCCAGCCCCCCCTCCCCATCGCGCGAAGCTGGCTTCACTTCACTTCTTTGGATAAAAGTGCCCCCCTCCTTTCTCCACCTGCTCCTGTCGCGCCTGGCAACTGGGTGGCTACAGCTGCTTTCCCGCCACGCTTTCCTCTCCTCGTTCTGCTCTTCATCTACATACGACCGCCCCAAAGCAAGAAACAATTAATACTCGGCATCATGCCGGCCGAACCAAAGCACGCCGAACTGAGACAGAAGATGCAGGCGCTCAAGAATCTGTACATCAGCCGCCACTACACGCAGTGCGCCAAATTTGGGGAGCGTTTGCTGGCCGACGTGGATAGCACCGTGAGTGAAACCTTCATCTTTCTTCCTTACTTAGCTGCCGCCACTCCACGGCGCGGCCTAATCAAACATCAACTGACAGCTGATAGGCCCATCCCCTGCACCGTGCATACCTCAATTTCTACACTGCGCTGTCCCACGACATTCTGGCCAGGGAAGCCACGCTCAAGAACCGCTACCGCGAGCTCATTGCTGCCGAAAAGTATTACTGTGCTGCCATTGCCCTGCTCTCGCCGCAAATAACGCCTTGCTCGACTCCAAGCCTGGACGACGACCAACCGTCCACGCCCGACTCGGTCACGTTTCCAGAAGAATCAGTATGGCTGCGCCGCCTGAAAGCAACATCCTATGTCTCGTATCGTACTTCGGCGTCAAGCACCTTGTCTGAGGCCATTAGCCGCGAGCAACATCTTGATCTCGCGCTCCAGAGGCTTTCTTTCCCGACGCCACCTGATGAGGATGAGGATGTGGAACCGACACCTACTACCAAATTTCCTGCAGGATCCAGCCGCAGAAGCGGCATGCTCATATCTATATCGACCCAAATTGTGCGACCCAAATCAGCGGCACCTCCCCAACTTCCACCCCAGCTTCCACCCGACACATCCAGCTTTGTCGATATGCTGCAAGGTCACCTCGAGAGTGTTCGCAACCTGAAGGAGAACACGGGGGTTCGTGGAGCCAAGTTTGGCATTCCCTCACCCTTGTCTACGCCCACCAAGCAGCAGGCTAGATCTTGGCGACCCAGTGATCTGTCGGATGATCAAAAAGAAGCTTTGCACAAGAGAAGAAGAGAGATGGTTTGGCGCCCAAGGTTTGACCCTCGGAGCATACGCAAGCTGTGCGATGATGCACTTGACGAGATCTAGTAGACGCTGGACGACTACACGACTCGCAGAGTCGACTATCCAGCATGTTTGGTCTCACCTATTGAATGATTCAATAAGGTGTCGCAGGAACCGAAGCGCGTATACCCACCTTCTTGTCATGAATTTTTCCTTGTCCAACTTACTTTTTTTCTGTTCTAATATTTTGTGTTCCAATACCGCTTTTGTACTATATCAGCTTGCGCCTTGAAAAGGATCACACGAGAAGGAGTATGGGAGAATGCTGAACGAATGTATGATGTACCCGATTGTAACTCCAAGGAAGAAAAGTTGCGTGTCGGCCGTCCAAGCCATTAGCTGTAGATCTAATTGACGAGAAGAAATTGTTCCGTGATATCGTAAAACTTTTTTTTCTTTTCGACATGTGAGCCACAAGAAAAACAAAAAAGAGAACCCACCACCACCAATGAATGCCCATGAAACGCCTTTGAAAATGCATGCTTGCACCCGATTCGTCGCACGACACCGTCTCTTATTTGTTCATTTCTTCCAATCCCCGCTTGATCCTCTGGCACTTGATTTTGAGCAGCTTGATGCTCTCCAAGAATAGCTCGTCGCTCTCCCACTGGCCCGTGCTCTCCACACGGAAGATAAAGTGGTCCCGTATGCGGCCCAGCTTGACCTTGTCCTTGAACTCGGGGTGCCGCAAGCATTCTCTGCTGACCGTGTCGTTCATGGCGTTTGCAACTACGGCCTTGGGCTCGCCTTCCTTGCCCTCGAGTTCCGCGTGTTGCTGCACGTCGGCCGCCGTAACCGTGTCCAGGCGAATCACGCCGCGGGGAAAGCAGCGCGCGAATTTCTTGGCGTCGGCACCGATAATAGGCTTGGTGATGTCGATTGTAGGCATGAGGCGGTATGAAGCCGTTGCTACCGGCGAAAACTTTGCGTGGTCCTGTCCGATTCCCTTGATGGCGTGCATGCTCAGGTTTATGCTCTGGCCGGGCCTCATCTTGCAAATCAGGATGTCGGGGTTGGTAGAGCGGATTTCCTTTCCTTCCTCAGGGGAGAAGATATCGAATTGGCGGCCGGTGGGCTTAAACACTATGTCTTTGGCGTAAACGTTGTGGCCCACGTAGAGCTTGTCGGGGTCCGTTTCGCCCGCGACTGCTCGTTGCAGACCTCCCTCTTGCCATTTACACTCGACTTCCAGCCTCAGTACCACAGTGTTGTAGTCGGTCGGTGCGCCCGAGCCCGGGTTCTCTTCCGTGGGCTTGGAGTACCATTTCATCCAGCGCAAGCCCTCGCGATCGCCGCACAAGGGAATCAGGCCCAGGCGGTGGGCCAGCACTTCGTCCTGGATAATGGACGTGTTTTGGTAAATAAAGACGTCTTCTATGGCAAGCGTAGGGATCTCGGCGAGGAGTATGCGGCGGAACGCGTTGGCCACCGAGGTGTCAATGCACGTGAGAGAGAATTGTGTGTCGTTGGGGCTATGGCTGTGAAAAGTGACATTGAAGTTCTACAAAGTATCAGCTGAACCGCAGCGTGTAATGGCAGCACCGGCGATGCTTGGCAAATAATCGATTGCGCATACCTCTTTGAAGTAATCCAGGTCCCACTCGTGGTTCTCGCCCGGCCAATGTCCCGGAAAGTCGGTCGACTGCTGGTTCATGACAGTCTCTGGGCCGACTTGAAGCGTCTGCAAGTCCTGTTAGAATGTTTCTGCTTGCGTAGTCTGGGTCGCATAAGTACCTTGCGCCTCATCAGCTCTTGTGCGCTTGGTGTCGACATTGTTGCGACGTCGAGTTCAAGATTTGGAGTTGGAGGTGGGTAGTAACTTTGCGCCTTCACAAAAAGTTCGAGCAGGCCGCGGCGGCGCCAAGGCCCGGACAGCCAATAGCGGCGGGCTCAATCTGGTAGCATCATCGATGCGAGGAAAGCTCCCCTCCAACGCCACGCCCTCGCTCTCCACTCTACACGCCCATTGAGGCCCCGCAATCGTCGTAGAGAGAGAGCCAGAATCACCATGCCCGTCTCTTTTGCGCGTCTGGCCGGTCCCGCCGCCAAGCGGGCATGCCTGAACGCCGCCCGCCCCCAGCTCCGATCCGGATTCCCTTCACGACCCATTGCGCGGTGCCTGTCGACGTCGCTCCCCCGCCGATACGCCCAAGTCGACGAGAGCCAGCGGACGCGATTGGTTCCGACCGACTCCAACTTTGCAGGCGTCGCACCCACCGAGACGGCCCAGGAAACCCGGGCGGAGGAGGACGACCAAGTAGACACCAGGAAGATCCGGCATTACACAGTCAACTTTGGTCCCCAGCATCCGGCTGCCCACGGTGTGTTGCGTCTGATTCTCGAACTCAACGGCGAGGAGGTTGTGCGCGCCGACCCGCACGTCGGTCTGCTGCACCGAGGCACAGAGAAGCTGATTGAATACCGGACATACCTCCAGGCGCTGCCGTACTTTGACCGTCTCGACTATGTCTCCATGATGACCAACGAGCAGGTCTACTCGCTGGCTGTCGAGAAGCTGCTCAACATTGACATTCCCCTTCGTGCCAAGTACATCCGCACCATGTTTGCCGAAATCACGCGCATCCTGAACCACCTCATGTCTGTCCTGTCTCACGCAATGGACGTCGGTGCTCTGACGCCCTTTTTGTGGGGTTTTGAGGAGCGTGAGAAGCTCATGGTATGTCGATGAAGAGCATGAAATTGATCATGTGCACGTGCTAAGTCGAGCAGGAATTCTACGAGCGTGTCTCTGGTGCCCGTATGCACGCAGCCTACATCCGCCCCGGTGGCGTTTCACAGGATCTCCCTCTTGGTCTGCTTGATGACATTTACCAATGGGCCACGCAGTTTGGCGACCGCGTTGACGAGACAGAGGAGATGTTGACAGACAACCGTATCTGGATTGGCCGTACCAAGGGCGTTGGTGTTGTCCCAGCTGCCGACGCCATCAATTACTCTTTCACCGGTGTGATGCTTCGAGGATCTGGTGTTCCATGGGACGTGCGAAAGTCTCAGCCATACGACGCCTATGACCAGGTCGAGTTTGACGTTCCCGTTGGTGTCAACGGTGACTGCTACGACCGTTACCTCTGCCGCATGGAGGAGTTCCGTCAGTCTCTTCGCATCATCCACCAATGCTTGAACCAGATGCCCGCTGGACCTGTCAAGGTTGAGGACTACAAGATTGCTCCTCCCCCACGTGCTGCCATGAAGGAGAACATGGAGGCTCTGATCCACCACTTTTTGCTCTTCAGCAAGGGTTACACGGTTCCTCCAGGTGAGACGTACACTGCCATTGAGGCGCCCAAGGGAGAAATGGGTGTGTACATTGTCTCGGACGGTAGCGAGAGGCCATACAGGTGCAAGATTCGGGCTCCTGGATTTGCACACTTGGCGTGCATGGACCAAGTCTCCAGAGGCCATTTGCTGGCCGACGTGGTGGCCATTATTGGAACCATGGACCTGGTGTTTGGCGAAGTTGACCGGTAGTGTGTACATTCTGCAAGCCAATCAATGTATGATTTTTTGTTGCATTTCGCTGAGATGTGAGGTTTGCCCAAGTTACCGAATGCTAGATGGAAAGGGGGTGTGGATTCGGGCTGTACAGAATGTACTTTGGCCTCTTTTTTTTGTGTCTTTTCAGAATTCAATGCATATTCGGCATGTCAGAATTTGCCACTTGCATGCTTCCACTTTGCCCCATTTGCATGTTTCATATCTTCAGCCATGCTTACAAGCCACAGTTGTGATTGCACTGCCACATGCAGGGGTGTGTTACTTACACTTTAGCACAGACCCCATAACCTCACCTCAATCAACCAACCAACCAACCAAAAGTCCACCCAAGTCTGTAATATCAAGTCCAAATTAAGTAAGCACTAATAAAGTAAGAAGATCTGGGGTAACATGGCATAAAATGTGTAAGAATTGTGTAACGTTTGTCTGAATAGCGGCAGCATGCATGCTTTTTCAGTTCTCGAGTCATTGTCGCACTCAGCTTAGATTTTGATTTTGATTTTTCTTCTCTTCTTTCTCCTCCTCGTTTGGAGCAATTTGCATTGCTTGCATTTGGGGAGTTTTTTTTTCAACTATCTTCACACACACACACACACACACAGATACACAGATACACACATCTTGCATATGGACGTTGTTGTGCTCCCGTTATTGTAGCCAAGTATTCCCACCTCTTCTTGTCATACCTAAGCATCCTACCTTTTTCAAACTTTCAACCCTCCAAAATTCAATTTTACGCTGTGTTAAGTACCACCATTTCTCTCCAATGTCATATCTCTCATCCTTAATTCCCCCCCCCCCCCACCAGATATCAATCAATCAACCCAAAATCCCAACTCCTGTCTTACTGTCTTGTGTGTGTGTGTGTGTTTAATAAAGTTGACACCAAGTACGACATGTAAATGGCTCAACATGCCCGATGCTGCCAATCGTGGTATCATCCTTTTTTTGTTCAAAAAACCCCTTCCATGCGAAAATTTGCCATTGTCAGCAACCCTGAAGGTAAAATGAGAAATGAGATGAGAAGAGAAGAGAAAAATAAAATAACAAAGGGAAATAACATTACATGGATCGAAGAGAGAGAGAGAGAGAGTCCAGTTGCTCTGTTTCTTCCCCATATCCAAACCAAGGATACCCAAAATATTGTTAGTGATTTGAGAAGAGAATCATGGACGAAAATGGTCTCCAGATATTTTCGTCTTCCCTCCAGTCTGTTCATCTACAGTGCTCATGTCATACAACAACATGGCTTAAATCGACGTGGCGTCGCCGTCTCGCGACGTCGCCGCCTTGTACTCTTGCACAATCGCCCAGCGCATCGCCATGCATCCAGTCGGTTGTGACATCGTCCCACACATCGTGTTCGAAGCTCTTGCGCCGAGCCGTCTGGCCTGCCCAGCCCGCACGCTCCAGCTCAATGATGCCACCAAACCGCTTTTCGCCATTGGCAATGAAAAGCGACTGGCCGTCGGGTGTGAAAGACGCACCGCCAATGGGCCCAAAGAAGTCGAAAACCTGCTTCGACTCCCACGTCTGCGCGTTGATGACATTGATGTAGTCGTCGGCTTCGGCAGCCACGAGAATGCGGGGCCCAGAGCCGATGGGCGAAAAGTGCAGGGATCGCGGGACGGCGAGTTCGCTCTTCATGACAGCGAGCGGCTCCCGCCAGTAACGTGCGTCCCAGACGACAATGGTGGAGTCTTGTGCTGCCGTCGCAACATGGATACCGTCGTCTGCCCATGCGCACGCAAACGCATCATCTGCATGGCTGTTTAGCGTTTCAAATGCTTCGCCTGTTTCAGCATTTGTGATGAGCGTTTCTTGAAAATCCCCAACCACTACACGCATTCGTCCGTTGGGCGAAGTGGCCGAGCAATTGACGGCAGCCGGATAGAGAAATGTGTTTGTAAAAGTGTTTGTGGCGCAGTCCAAGAGGCGCAGGCGATGGTCATTTGAACACAGTGCAGCCTGCGGAGCGTAGGTTCGCCGTGAATGGAAGAGATGCATGTGATTGACTATCCGTGATTTTGTATCTGCTGCATAGTCTGTGGTACGGCCAAACGTGCATGGCGACCCGTACGTAGAAGAGAGGTCAGTGATTGAATACTCGCCCTCGAAAGCGCCAGCAATGAGGACGTTGTCTTGGGAAGCAATGGTCGTTATTGAGCCGTCGGAAGCTATGCGCTTGTTGAGGTCTACAACGACATCTGCAGGGCTTCCTTCGGCGTCTGTACGAAAGACACGATGGCCATAGGCGTAATAGATGTCATTGCGAGATGTTGCTGTCAAGACGTTCCGCAGCTGGAAATGAGGGACAAAGGCGCGAGGAGCAGTGTTGATCCTTGCAAACTTAAAGAAGACGTCTGTATTGGGCGTGGAAGTTATGTTCTGGAATGTGTTAGGGGAAACGACGAGGCAGAAAGGAGCGCATTACCTTTCGAACTTGCTTCAGGCCAGGCGACAGCTTCCCACTCTCAAACTCAAAACGTGCTTCTCGAATCGCCGAGCGCATTGTCTTGCGCGCCTCCCAGTCGATGCCCTGGTAATCATAGCGGTCGCACTGGAGGTCGTCCCTGGTAATGGTCCTTGGAACCTGGATGAGGTCGAGGCCAGGAACAATGACCTTGTCCGAGTTGAAGTAGTGGTGGAAGTAGGAGGTGATGGGACAGAATGCGCCCTTGTCCTGGATGCTCAGATAGGGTTCGTTGAGCGTGGGAGGCGGCTCGAGTGCAGGGTCGCCGCTAGACAGATGGCTCATGAAGACGGGCGAGGTGGGTATATGGGTGGTAGAGGTAAGGTGAGGCGCGCTCGAGGGTTCAAATAGTTCAAAGGGCTGGTATGCGGCGTAGACGGAGTGGACTTGAGAAAGGAATTCGTGCATGTGTAGATCGACCGACACATGGTCGTCGTCGTCGGCATCCGTGTCGTGTGATGGTGGCATGGCTTCCATGAAGTAGTGGTGGTGGCCGACTAATGATATCCCCCCATTGTCATCTGCGTCGTCGTCGTCGACGTCTTGATCGTCATGGCCGTGGTCGTGGGCAGTGTCATGGTCACCGTGGCTGGAGTCGGACAGTGTCGCGAGCGTCACGGCAGCAGCCAGAGCATCGGGCGAGTGAGGGCAGTCAGCCGGGGCTGGGTGGGCAGCAAGCGGCAGCGGCGGCGGCGGCGGCGTTGTGGCATCTGTCGTGGTGGAGTGTGGCGCGTGCATGCTGGCCATCGACGCCCGCTGGCGGCGGGATCGCCAGGTTCGCGGGGCCGCCGAGGCAGTGGCAGTTGGGGCTGGGTGGGCAGGGAATGTGTCTGCGATGCGGTCGCTGCAGTCGTCGGACGGCGTTGCACTGTGCAAGCTTCAAAGGGCGTGGGGGGGAAAAGGAAGAGAGAGAGAAAGAGGGAGGGAGGGAGGCGACTGAGCCGAAGCATGGGCTCGGCCGGCAGGCAGGCAGGCAGGCAGGCAGCGTGAGGACCAAAGAACGGGAGCCATGTATAGCTCATGGACGCGCCGCCCAACTGGCTAATACCGTTGTGCCGCGGCCTGACTTTGGGCGGGCTCATCGGACGGCTACAGGAAGCGCTGTATGCGAAAGCAACAGGCACATGGTTGAGTCGTCGTCGTGTCAGCCAGGGCATGTGTGGGGTTACTGTCGCCGCCCTGCTGCCCTCGGGAGTGGGCTGCGCGTGTGTTGGGGCTGCAGGCATGCATGCACATCCATCCATCCATCCATCCATCCATATATATGCACACATACACAGTGGTATACACCCCCCCCCCCCCCGCCCGCCCGCGCCCTCGTGCTGCTCTGCTTCTCGGACTTACTGTACAGACGGCGGCGGCGGTATCAGATGGAGTCAGATATCAGCCCACGGCCTTGTCGCAAACCCGCCCAAGCCTATACTAGCACGCACTAGCAACTCGGCCATCTCACACATGTCGAGACGGCACATCGGTGCTTCTGCTGCAGTGGCACAAGGCCGCATGGCACTGCCAACACGACAACCGCCCGTTCAGGAGCCAAGCCACGACGAGAATGCAGTGCCCACTGCACGTCACACAGGCCGACAG
>NW_007360026.1:40609-234659 GCF_000359705.1 Exserohilum turcica Et28A | reverse complement strand
CACACACACACACACCCCACCATCCGCCGCGTCGGCTACGCAACGGCAACCCCCCTTTTTTCAACATCGACGCCACCATGCAAAATCAATTAATCGTAGTAATGGTCATATCCCTGCTGTTGTTGCTGTTGCTGTTGCTGCTGTGGCCAGCCGCCCGGTGAAGTTCTCATTCTCCGCTCTGTTGGTGCCCGACGTTAGTGAACAGGCATCATGGCAAATGCATGTTGTGCGACGGAGCCTTACCTGCTTCAAAGTCACGCCACCTGCGCATCGTAATCTTGCTGCTATCGAATTCACCCTCGTACTCCAGGCCCGCCTTTTTGGTCTTTTCGCCCGCCGTCTTGCGCGTATCGCCCCAACTGAAGTCGTCAAACTTCCAGAAGGCATATGTCGGGAGCACAAAGTTCCAAACGGGCAGTGACAGCAGATAGACGAACATCCAGGCCACGTAAGACCACCGGTGAGCCGTAACAATAATCAGGACTGCAGGGAGACCGAGAATGAGCGCTAGAAGGACAAGGGGTATCACAGGAGCCGCCGTGTGCTGCACAGCCGCCTTGATGGAAATAGCAACTAGTCGCCGTTAGCAAAAAACAAAAAACCAAAAAAACACGCGATTCAGGGGGTAACAGGCTTACTTAGGTAAAACGTAAAGGCGATGGCGGCGGGTAGAACAAGCGTGCCCATCAGCTCAACGAAGACGACAAACTGCATGCTGAAGCAGAAGGTGCCACACAGATCTCGCACTAGCACAAGCTCCATCAGGTTGTGGATCGTACTATTGATCCATCGTCTACGTTGTGACAGCAAGACCTTGAACTCGTCCGGTACAGTGGTTTTGCACACGGCTTGCGGCACAAAGACTTGCTTGCGCTTGGGAAATGTCTTGAGCATCAGCGTCGACAGATAACGATCCTCACCCAGCAGCAGCAGATTCTTCTTGTGCAACGTATCCACCACGTTTTCAGAGTAGTGCTCGACAACGTCGGGATTAGCGAGAATCGGCACCCAGTAGTTTTGGCCGCCCTTGGGTGCCTTGATGCGGTACATGCAGAAACAACCTGGTAGACAAGTGACACCGCCAAAGACCGACTCGAATGACTTGGCCATATGGTGCGAGATGAAATATCTAACGTGGTCAGTGGCGCAAATGGTAACACATATAAAACAGCACTTACTCAAACACCTGGATCATCGAGACCCACGAGTCGCGCTTATTGGCAATCTTGGTTTCGCCGCAGAGTCCCATGATATCTGGATCTTTGACCATGGCTGAGATCATGTGCGTCAGACTGTCAGGGAACACCTTGGTGTCGGCATCCACCATGAGCACAATCTCGTAGAAGTCGGGAGATATGCCAGTGATTTTCCAGATGCCGTTGAACATTTCAAACTCTAGCTCCGTCATACGCTCGTCAAACATGACCTTTTGCAGGAACGACATGAGGATAATCTGACTGTCTCGCTTGCCACGGTTACCGGGCTTCGACTTCTTGGCCTCGTCGGGGGTACCAGATTTCACAACCAGCATCATCGGAACACGTTGCTGCTTCTCAATGGGGATGCGCGTCGTCTCGCCGTAGTCGTAGAAGCCAGAGTAGATCTTAGCCATGTTGTGTCGCTTGGAACCGCTCGCAACAGCCACGTACGAATACGCCTGGACCTCGTGAGGCAGTACGGCGTGGTCCTTCATCATACCAAGGCAGACTTCTGGTGTCGTCATGTCTTCTCCGTGTCCCTTGATCATACCGTCGCAGATGACAAGAATCAGCTTGTGGCTGTTTGGGTAGTCGGTCGTGGCAATCGAGTCGAGGGTAGTTCGCAGGCCTTCTGGACCCTCGGAGTATGCCGTGACCAGGCAGATGGCGTGAGCCAGTGGAAAGCCAAATGGCTGCCACTCTGGCGGGGGCTGAGGGACTACGGCTTCGTGCGTAAAGCCCGAGGGCCCAGAACCTTCGAGGCTAGAATACTGGTTCGTTTCAGTGTTATTGGAAAAGTATAAATCAGAACCAGACTCGTGGGTGCTTTGTTTTCCATCCGTGGGAAGTGTGTTGTGGCTGGCATTGATTTGCTTGTACATGGTGCCGTTGGATCCCAGCAGGCGAGAGGAGGCGCTTTGGCTCGTCATGGTAGTGGGCGGGGCGCGCATCTTGGTATTCTTATCCACAGAGTAAGGGCTGGTGAACCTGGACGTGGCCGGCAGGAAGCTGCCACGTTTTGCGCTCCGTTCCGAGCCAGAAGCGGGCTCCATGAGTTTTGGCGGGGGGCGGTAGATGTCCTCACTCCAGTCTTCGATCTGCTGCTTTCGCTGCTTGGAGTCGACGGGGCCGAGGGATGTCTTGGAGGCAGCAAACTTCTTACTGATGAACCACTGGAATATCAAGGCAAGAATGAACTTGGCAATGACAACGGCCAGAATGAAGACGAGCGAAACGTAGAGGACGACCTTGGAAGCGATGCAACCAATGCTCTCCGTGTCGATGGAACCGACTTTGATGATTTCACCCAAGCATTGCATGACCTTCTTGTCGTAGTGCGAAGAGTATGCGCGCGTCACATCCACACCACGGACGGCTGGGTTTTGGCGGATCTCCTCGAAGATGGGGGGCGTATTGATTTGAGTCGTGTTGAACCAGTCCAGCAAGCTAAGGTCCAGCACATCGCCGCCCCACACCATGAGGCTCCTTGACGTGTTGCGGATATCGTCCCAGGTGAAGTAGACATCGCCAGAATGGCGCAGACTGTAGAAGGCCCGGCGAGCCGGGTCCGACGTGTGGCACTGGTAGCCGTTGTACTCGAGAAAGGTCGTGTTGGGCTTGCTGGAGCCGTCCTGGTTGAACAGCCGGCATGGGAAATACCAGGCCAAGTCTCCGCTGGGCGTCGAGGGGATGCCCGAATTGGGCTTTTCCGTGATGAGGCCCTTGCAGGCGCCATTGACGTTCTGGAACAGAAAGCTGGCATCCTGGCCGCCGTGCTTCTCGGGCAGGTCGAAGAGGACGTTTGCGTTTTCGGGGATTCCACGGGCGCGGGGGTGTTTGGACTGGGCAAGATCGTAGGCTTGGCCGTGAATGATGAGATATCCATTGCCCACCTCATTGGTGCGGAGGCGAGCATTGCCGCCGGCGGGGCAGACGGTCTCGGTAAAACCAAACGTGATGTATCCGACAAAGGTGCAAATGACCAGGATGATGCTCACGAGACCAACCTTTTCTCGCCAGGCGCGCTGCTGGGCTCTGGCGGGCTTGCCGAAGCACTTGAGCAGGGCGCCGGGGCACCAGAAGGTGATGATGGCACAGTAGACATTCCACAGGCTAGGCGGGCGCAACTTGTCCTGGTCCTTCTGGCGCTGCTTGTGGCGGGCGTCGGCCGTCTTGCTGCGCACCATCTTGCGCTGCACCTGGGGCTCGCCGCCGTCGAGCGGGGCCTCCTTGTCCGTGTAGGGGCCGCCAGAGACATTGCGCAAGTGTGGCGGCTTGACGTCTGTGCTGTCTGAGCTCACCGTCTCGGACTCGAGATTGTCCTCGAGAATGGGGTCGTTGCCGGTGGTCGAGGGCTGGACATGCATGCGCTGGGCGTGCTTGCGATAGTGGTAGTTGGGATGGCTGGGGTCCATTCGCTGGCGCTCCGGCCTGATCAGACTGCGCTTCCTGCCCAGGGCGGGCGCGGCAGCGGTGTTGTGCGGGCCCCGCATAATGGGGTCGCGCTCCATGGCCACGGGGGTGCCGCCGGGCGAGGGCAGCGGCTGGGCGTAGGCGTCGGCATCGGTCTTGGAGGGAGTGCGGTCGTAGGCGCGCGAGCTCTCGAGGTCCGATGTGCGTCGGCGGCGGTGTTGAGAGCTGCGGTGCGAGTGTCGTCGCTCGCGCCGGGGTGACGACGGCTCGGGTCGCTGAGGCATCGACATGAGGTCAGCAGTGCAAACCCAGCTGCTGTCACACAGGCAGGTTGCGGGGCGACCGTCGGGCCCGGAAGAATAAGCGCAGCGGGCTTAGCAAGCTGCCAGCTGCGCGCGGCCGCAGAGTGCGGTGCGGTGCGGTGCGGTGCTGCGATGCGCTGGTGAAGCGATGTCGAGGCGATGTTGAGGCGACGGGCGGTGGGAAGTGCAGGGGTGGCGGTGGGCGGGCAGGCGGGCGGTCGCAGCGGCTCTGGGGCGATGGGCGAGAGGGCCGGGGCGGGTCGAGGCGGGCAGCGAGCGTGTGTGTGTCGAGCGAAGGTGAGGGCGAGGGCGATGGACGATGGGCGACGGACGGCGCAGTACACAAACACACAAACACACAAACAGACGGCAAAAGATGGGGCAAGCGAGCGGCGACGACAGCAACGAGAGAGAAAAGCCGGCGGACCCTGGGCGGATAGTTGTTGCGAGGTCAACAGCCTCCACCAACCTGGCATGGCATTCGGCGACTAGGCGGGCAACGCACCCCTGCTACCACCACCACCACAAGCCTTTGCTGCTGCTGCCCGCGAATCCCATGGCGAGCCGTGTGCTATTTCCAGCCTTGCCTTGCCGTGCCGTGCCGTGCCCTGGCCTGGCCTGCCCACCCCCGGCCGCTGGGGGCGACCAGGGGGGGGGCGAGGCGGTTGTTGTAGTACTTACTGTAGTGCTATAAGCGACGGCGCAGCGCCTGTGTTGTTGCTGAGCGACATGTCGCCATGCCGCCATGCCAGGCCTGTATTGTTCCCCTTGCACTGCGACTACGCCCACACCGGCCGCTATGTCTGCTGGCGGCTGGCTGCTCGTCGGCGCGCCCCTGCAGACCACCACCACCACCACCTCACCTGGAACGCTGGGTGCATTGCTCCCTCGCCGCACCGTCAGTCTGTCCTTTTTTCCCACCATGGCCGTGTGGCCGGCGAAACACGTCTATCGGCGATGGGGTGCAGCGCGACGCAGCCCAGTGCAGCTACCCCAGGGCCATGGTAGCTGCGTATCGCGGAGGGAGGCCGTGTGCATCCGCCTTCACAATACGGGCAGATCTGCACTAGTATCTGTCCCCAGTGTACGTATGATGCCATCCCCAGCGCTGACAGCACAGCGCCCGCGCGTATATGTACACACACACATACGTACATACATAGACACACGCACGCAAACGGACTATCGAACTGGTGGAACGGGCCTTCAGGGCCCTCGTCCGTGTCCCGTGCTGCAGCTCCACCCAAGTATTGGCATGTCCAAAGCAACGACTCGCACTCAGCCGTGGCGTTTGCCACATAGCCGTTCACCACCTGCTAGCTGCTAGCACTGCAAATGACCCAGGGGCTGCTCCACAAGCGCCGTGGCCAGGCACCATACTATGCCCGCACCAACACCACGTGCCGTGCAATATTCGGCGGGTGCATGTGAGCCTGTTGCCGGAAACATGCACACCCAGAGAGAAGAGAGAGAGAAAGAGAGACAAAACAACGACTCGCGATAGCCGGCTCGCTGATGCTCCGCGCCGAGGCAAGACGTCATCCATTCACTCACTCACGTCGTCCACGTTGACGTTGCCTGCCCCTGCCAACAATACTTTCTAGTACTATCGCTATACAGTGCATGCAGCCTTCTCCGCATCCGCTCAGTCGTTATGGCCCGGTGCAGAGTCTAGTCCCCTCACCCCTCACCCCTATCCGATCCAGCATCCATAGTGCTCGTGTTTCATGGTCACACACCACTTCGCTTGCTCAGCAAAGCCGAGCACTGCCGCCTGGGGCTGCCTGTCCTGCACCTGCACCACCACCACCCACTGCCTGTCCAGAAAAGTCGTTCGCCGCCATAACGTGGGGCCTCATAAGTCTTCAAATGGCCGCCATGTGCTTGCCCGCCGATTTTTTCCATTTCCTTTTTCCTCGTGCTCGCGCGCACCAGCTGCCATCGCCCTGCCAAACACGCTCCTGACCTGGACAACTGCACACGCCTTCGCTCTCTTGCTCGCCCGTCCGCCCGCCCGCTCGTCCGCCCTCTCTCTCGCCCTCTCTCTCTCTCTGCCTCCCTCGCCGAGCCGTCTCCAGGGTCGGAGGCTACCGAGCGCGCAGAGTAACCTGGACCCTTGGAAATCACGCTTGCACTTGCGTGTCCACGGGTGAGTCTAACCGCCCCCGGGCCCCCCCGTCCTTGAGATCTTCAGTCCAGGGTACGGCATCCTGTGCTGGCTGCTGCACAAAATCCTCTTGCGTCCTGTCATACCACAGTCGGCACACTGACGGAGACTGGCAGAGAAAAAAAAAAGCCCGGTACACCAATAGACACGGCCCCTTGCTGCGTGCAGCGGCTGCGCGGATGCTGGCACTTTGAGGGGGCCGCTTAAGGAAACCACTTTAGACCCCCGCCGCTACACCGAGTCAGGGCATAGAGGCGGACTTAAGACTGTCTCCAGGCATCTCACGAAGAGGGCCTAGACGGCACAATTTCGAAGCCATGCACGAGACCACTGTGTCGACGCCGCCGCCATTGAGACCTCTGCCTTCTGTTCCCCTCGACCAGGAGCCCTACGCCGCCACATATAATTCCCACCATCGCAAGCCCGCGCCACCCGCCGCCGCCGCGCGACTCCCTTCCATACCCTCGCTCAACTTTGACAGCCATGATGAGACAATAACCGGAGGCCGTGATTCCAGACAGTCAGGCTCCTCCCTGGCTCAGAGTTCTGACGGCCATTCAAGAACTCCGTCAAGAGACGCCTCAGAGTCGGGCGACGCCCGCTATTCCCTAGGCCCAATCCCACCCACCCAAGACACGCCCTTCCGACAGGTGCACACCAACGACGGCTCGTACGGGAATCGATACTCTCACACCGCCGCCATGGAAGTTGCCACCGCACAGGATGAGCTCGGTCATGTGTACACGCCCCGAGAGCAGTACCAGTCTGGCCGCCTCCCAGACCACCCGACCCCGCCTCCCGCCACACATTCATCCCGGGAAACGGCGCAATCGCCTCACTCTGGCTCGCAGCATTCCTCAAACAGCAATAGCATACGCCATCTGCGTGTCCACAGTTACGGTCAAGAAGGCCCGTTGCAAGTTCCGCGCACCACGGTCCCCAGGCCTAGCTCCGCATATACTCTAGGCTCCGAGCTCAACGGACGAAACCGTCAAGAGTCCAATGGTTCCCCGAACCACTATGCCCGCCAGTTCTCAGGAACCCGCCGCTCACCAGACGTGCGACCGGAATCTTCGTACATTGACTTGACCAATCTTCCATACAACCAGCAGATTGCGCCCGTGGCCAACTTTGGCAATACGGGCCTGCGAGGCGTTGTGGGGCAGAATGCTTCGCTGCTCGACGAGAAGAAGACGCTGGAAATGTACCGGGCCAACGTCAAGAAAACCCAAGACAGTGCAGTGCAATACGAGTTTGCCTTGTTCATGATCCAGGTTGCGCGCGAGGTCATGGCGACAGAGGGCGCCAGCAACGACCACGGCATGTCCTCGATCGATCTGCTTAAGGAAGCGCGGCAAATCCTCCAAAAACTCGCCGACCGCAGCTATCCGTTTGCGCAATACTATCTTGCAGATGGATATGCGTCAGGCCTGTTTAACAAGGACAAGCCCGACCATGATCGGGCCTTCCCCTTGTTCGTGGCTGCCAGTAAGCACGGGCACGCTGAGTCTGGCTTCCGTACGGCTCTCTGCTACGAGTTTGGGTGGGGTTGTCGTAAAGACTACGCCAAGGCTGTGCAGTTCTACCGTGCCGCTGCATCGAAAAATCACCCTGGGGCCGCGACGCGTCTTGGCAAGGCTTGTTTGACGGGCGATATGGGGCTTCAGAACAAGTATCGGGAGGGTGTCAAGTGGCTCAAGCGAGCCTCGGAGTCGGCTGACTTTCAGTACAACGTGGCTCCTTACGAGCTGGGCTTACTGCACGAGACTGGCTACGGCGACGACATCTTCAAGGACGAAGTCTATGCGGTGCAGTTATTCACGCAAGCAGCAGAGCTCGGCCACCCACTGGCTGCTCTGAAGCTCGGAGAGGCCTATGAGCACGGCCTGTTGCGATGCCCCAAGGATGCTGCACTCTCGGTACACTACTACAACTGCGCCGCGCAAGCCGAAATTCCCGAGGCCATGATGAACCTCTGCGCCTGGTGTCTGGTTGGTGCCGAGCCGGTCCTGGAGAAGGACGAGAACGAGGCGTACGAATGGGCAAAGAAGGCTGCCGGGCATGGTAAGTGCAATCGAGTCATGCACATGTCGAGACTGCTGGCTAACAGAAGCAGGTCTTCCAAAAGCAGAATATGCGTGTGGATACTTTACCGAAATGGGCATTGGCTGTCGACGAGACCCTCTGGAAGCCAATGTCTGGTATGTCAAAGCTGCCGATTCCGGAGACGAAAGAGCCAAGCAGCGCCTCGCAATCATCCAAGCTGCAGCATCTGGGCAACCTCCGCCTCAAGTTCGGCCGCAACCGCAGCGGCAGAGTTCCGGAAACTCGAATGACAAGAGCAAACTCCGCAAAGAGAAGGGCGGGAAAGAATCCAAGGACAAGGATGAAAACTGTGTGGTTATGTAACGAGGCAGCAAGTGCTTCGCTGGTGCGTTGGTCACCGTGTTTCTATACCCGATTTGCATGTGTGTGTGTGTGTGTGTTTTTTCTGCATAGGCTGAGGTGTTACGACATCATCAAAACATTGTCCAAGGTTTTTAATAGGCGGCTGGGGGATCTAGGGTGTCTGGTGCATTTGTTGCGTATTGCATTTTGGATCTGAGCGGCAAAATACCCTACCAGTCTTGGCGGGAGCATGTTTGGTAGTGTTTAAAAGACAGCATGCCCGGAGCACATGGTGTTGCATAGAGATTGAAGACCAAATTCAAAAAAAGGTTATTGTCTGTTCAACGCGGGTGCTACCGGCTTTTGGGCCTGCACATGGCATGCGCCCTCGTGACGGTGCGCCAACAAGGCCGATTGGCCAATGGCTGGGGCCTTGTCTTACGTAATGTTGAACCACCACAGCGTCCGCCCTCGACGCCTCGACCGCGTCAATGCCCCATTCCCGCGGTACTCGACGCGCGCCGCCCATGCGCATGGCCCAGTTACAGCCCGTGGGGTTTGCGCCTGCGAGATGGACGTGCATGTGCATGCGACGAGCATGAGGCGTTGACGATAAGACTGATGGCATCGTCTTGGCATGCGTCGCCTGGTGGAGTCGCTTGTTGTCGCTTTCCCCAGCCCGTGGCTAGCCGCTAATACCGAAAGCATACCATGCAGGTTCGCGGCTCCACATGTCTGCGTCGGACTACATTCGTAGGGCGTGGCTTGACTGACCGACTGGCATTGATTCCGACGGGGTTGGATTTAAACGCAATGCTCCCATGACATTTCGTCCGCACTCTGCACTTGCCCTCGATACCAGAAGCCGCAAGTGGAAGCCATACACACAATGTCACCGCCCTCTGCAGTCGAGGTATCAGCCACTTCGGACACATCCGGCGTTACCATTCCCAATCCTCTCACGGCGCCTGTGCACAGCAACGAGATTCCTGCCAGGAGGAAGAAGACCAGTGCCGCACAGTGGGGTGTAGCAGCGCCATCCGACACTGCAAACTTTAGACTGCGGTCGCACGAGCACAAACCAAAGGCCAAGTCATGGCGCCGTATGTTTGGTCTGAGCTGGACGTTGCGTGCCTGCTGGCTAACTGGGACCCAGACATCTTGACCCACGAGGCCACTGTTCGCAAGGGCAACTCTCTCAAAGAGGCAGCCAAGTATCTCGGTACACCGGGCATTATTTCTCTCGGAGGCGGACTGCCATCCAGCGAGTACTTTCCCTTTGAAGAGCTCTCCGTCAAGGTGCCTAGGGTTGGCCACTTTTCCGAGGCCGAAACCAGAGAGTCCGGCGTGACGGTTACGGCAGGGAAACACGACCTCGCCGAGAACAAATCCATCTTTGACATTGCTACCGCCTTCAACTACGGCCAGGGCTCGGGCGCAGCACAGCTCCTGCGCTTCATGACGGAGCACACGGAACTGGTGCACGACCCGCCATATGAGGACTGGAGGTGCACCATGACGGTGGGAAGCACATCTGCCACTGACATGGTGCTGCGGATGCTCACACGGCCCGGCGACGTGATCCTCTCCGAGGAGTACACATTCTCAGCTTTTGTCGAAACCGCCCGGCCAATGGGTGTGCGCGTGTGCGGCGTGCCGGTTGACAGCGAAGGACTCCTGCCCGCCGCCATGGACACACTGCTTTCCAACTGGGACGCTGCCGCTCGCGGCGCCCGCAAACCGCATCTCCTCTACACGGTGCCCACAGGACACAACCCCACGGGCGCAACGTCGAGCGCCGAGCGCCGCAGACAACTGTACCAGGTGTGCCAGAAACACGACGTGCACATCATCGAAGACGAGCCGTACTACTTTCTCCAAATGCAGCCCTACACAGGCCCCAATGCGCCCGCCGTGCCGCCCCCGTCGTCGCACGCAGAGTTCCTGCAGTCGCTCGTGCCCAGCTACCTGTCCATGGACACGGACGGCCGCGTCATCCGCATGGACTCGTTCTCCAAGGTGATAGCGCCTGGCTCGCGGACAGGCTGGATCACGGCGCCCGCAGACGTCGTCGAGCGCTACTCCAAGCACGCCGACGTGTCGACGCAGAACCCGGCTGGTATGGCGCAGCTGATTCTGTTCAAGCTGCTCGACGAGCACTGGGGCCACGCCGGCTACCTCGACTGGCTGCTGCACATGCGCATGCAGTACACGCAGCGCCGCGACTTGATCCTCGCTGCGTGTGCAAAGTACCTCCCGCGCGACGTCATGTCGTGGAAGCCGCCCATGGCCGGCATGTTCCACTGGATGCAGATTGATTTCCGCAAGCACCCTGCGTATCCGGAGAAGACGATTGAGAGCATCGAGGAGAGCATCTTTCTGCGCGTCATCAGCCATGGTGCCTTGGTCATGCGCGGCAGCTGGTTCTACGCCGATGCCGACGAGGAGCACAACACCCTGTTTTTTAGAGCGACGTATGCGGCGGCTCCCGGGGAGAAGATTGAAGAGGGCATTAGGCGGCTGGGCGAAGCGGTGAGAGAGGAGTTTGGACTGGGCGAGTATGCAAAGGAAAGCTAGGTAGGAGGAGGGGCTTTGCACACTTTTTTTTGGTGTAGTAGCCCAAGATGAGAAAGACGTCTGTTCAGATTTCATGCTACTGCCCCCCAGCCTTGACAGTCCTGAAGCCTTTGACTGATCATCGCCGTTTGGTATTCTTACATGTAATCGATACATCGAAATTCCGCGTCGTGTGTAGAACACCCTCCTCTCCTTTGTGCCCGTCCAACGCCCTGATGTCCCCGCTCCGTTCATAGTAAACGGACTTTGATCCTGGATGGAAGCAAGCACCTCATTCATTTACTCTTGCTGTTTCCTCATTCTACTGCCAGGGGCGCTGATCTAGTTGATAAAGTTGACGCAGAAAAAGTGCAGCAGTAAGCTTCCAAAGACAAAGTCGGCAAAGGCACGCTCATGCGAGATGCTCTCGAAATGCTGTTTGTTCTCCTGGTTCGTCTGGATGCGCAGCGAGGCCGTGAGCACGAATTGACCGACTGTTGCGCTGAAGCCTGAGAGGAAGGCGTTGAAGGGCTGGAAACACATAATCTATTAGCATACATTTCTCTCACCATATTTCTTTTCCACCATCTGTCTCCTCGCAGCAATTGGAAGGTGTCAAAGACAATGACATGAACCTCTCCTCTCTCAGCAGCGCGAGATGAGCTGGAAGAGGTGGTGGGGAGGGGGGGGAACAGCGAGAGACGTACAAAGTTGCCAACTAGAACCACATAGGCGAATTGCAGCGCGCCGACCGCCATCAGAAACACGAGAAACACATCCAGCAGCTTTGTGCGCTGCGGCGTCTTGGAAACGTATTTATCCCATACGCCCTGCACAATGGCCGGGGCACTCGTGTTGCTGCTGCTGCTGCTGCTTGCCTTGGCAGCTCGTGAAGGCGTCGACGACCGAGCGCTTGAGTCGGCGGAACGTTGTTTCGGCGCCATATTGGGGGATGCGGGAATTCTGTTTGGGATACAAGGAGCGTGGGGGCGGCGCGGAGACGAGGGGCGTTGGGTGTTTCTGGTGGTGGTGGTGGTGGTGGATGTGTGAGCTTGAGGCCAGATGTTCGTGGTTGGTCCAAGCTGCGGTGAAGGGCGGCGGGATTACGACGGGAGAGAGAGAGAGAGAGAGAGAGAGAGAGCATGGGTCACCCCTGTTCGGCGCAAAGAGCGTCGGAGCTCGGATGTCCCGCTGAAGGCTTTCCCCCGCAAACCCGCATCATCCATCGTTTATCTTGCGCCGCAGGCTACCTGTTCTTTCGCCGCCGTTCCGTTGCTTTCCGTTTTCCTGCGCCGTGAAAAAACTTATCTGTAGTTCTGGTGGTATACGTAGCTGAACTCTTTCAAACTCGGCCTCGAATACAAAACAACAATGGTAAGCATCATACTCAACAGGCTTCGTGCACGAGTCAGGAGCCCACCCGGACGATAGCTGCTGATTAGACGTGTAGAGCTCCATCGGAAACATTGCTCTCGTCCTCGGTGCCCTCACCGCTGGAGGCGGCATCACCGGATACGTGAGGACGGGATCCGTGCCATCCATTGCTGCTGGTTGCACCGTCGGCTTACTGGTACGTTGTTCAGCCTTTACTGCACTACCTATCGTATCCTGCTTTCAATCCGGCGTCTAATATTCCATAGTACATTCTTGGTGGCTACCGTGTCAACAGCCGCGCTGCATACGGTGTCGAGCTGGCGCTTCTCGCCTCGGTCATCCTGGCTGGTAGCTCTATCCCCCGTGCCATCAAGTCTGGAAAGCCGCTGCCTATTGGATTGAGCATTCTGGCTACGTTTGGTCTGTGGACTTTTGGTAATGCCTTCATGAACAAGCGCGCTTAGCTGGTGAAGAGTTGGGCGAGATGCACTCAACCGAGGTTGGGAGGTGTATATATGCAGCATAGAGGCTCATCGGACTGCGAAGTTCATCAATGCTACGTGGGTTTCTGCTCCAACATTACCGATTTCACATGCATGTGAAGTTCGATGTCTACTTGAGAATGTTTTTATGGATCCAGTTTTCCATATCCGGGCTTCTGCGATGCACTGCCAGTTGAAGTGGTCATGCACAAGGCTTGAATGCACTATCGGGTTAATGATGGATCTTCCTGCATCGGATGCCAACAACCCGACATTCGTATCCTCCGAGTCACTCCGGACCATCACGGACGATAACCTTTAAATATATTTAAGCTCAGGAATACAGACACTCAAGACCAAGGATAACGTCGTCTTGATCTATTCAAGCTCAGGAATAGACTCGGAGCAATCCCGTATCTCAATCTCCACGTTCCCCACAACCATATTTACCAGGGGATTCGGGCTATACCCACGGCAAAATGCAACATCACCACACAACCTTCTCGCTCGTACCAAGGAAACCTCCCCGCCAATTGATTAGCCCAGCCCCGCCTCGCGTGCCAACTGCCGTCTCCCACCCAGCACGTGGAAGTGCTTGGCACCATTCGGTAGCACCACAGGAGCAAATCGCGACCATTGCACGCATAGATCCGGAGCACGGCACGGATGCCGCTCATCAAAATTGATGGCATCTGGACATGGACTAAGCAAGAAGTATACTATGACTGATCGACAGCTACCAATGAATCCAGGTATTCTATGTCTACACTCAGGCTGAAGCGTATCGAGGATGCTCAAAGGCCTCAGTTCACCAGCTTCGTGTGCCCCAGTTCGTCACAGATGCTACATTCCAGCTCGAGCATTGGCTGATGGGAGTAGGGGGGTTTCCGGGCCATGTCCAGAATGCTCATCTATCGTATACAAGACGAATGAGCATAAATTGCAGATGGCTGTTAATCATGGTACACCGGGATCATCATATCTCCTGCTTTGCCACGAGAATGCTGGAAACTGGACACATAAAGAGTTGGGAGGGACTGAACTAGCTACAGCATAGTAACGCAACGCAACGCAACGTAACGTAGATAGACTACACGGCAAAACCCACACAGTATGCGGTACACCCATATCCTCGGCAGTGCCGCCGCACTCGCTGGGTACAGTGAGTTTACAGTCCTCCCTCCAGTCAACACCTCCTTACTAACGACCGCGCCATGAAAAGCCCAGGCTCAACAAGGTGAGGCACAATCTACCATTATCTACGACGCCGAGACCAAGATCCGGTACTCGGCGTACACGGAGCCGCAGACGGGAATGACATTTGGCGTTGCACTTCCAGCCAACGCGACGGATCCGTACGATGCCATTGTCCGGATTACGGCGCCCGTGGCTCACACGTGGGTTGGCTTCTCGTGGGGCGGCACCATGGTGTGGAATCCGCTGAGCGTTGCGTGGCCAAACGGGCCGTCTGGGACGATTTCCGCGCGCTTCGCTTTGTACGTTGGAATGCTGTACTTATACGTGTTTTGTTTTTGTGGAAGCTTGGCTGATCAATGGACAGTGGTATTGGTTTGCCGCTTGCATACAATGGAGCGGAACATACGTATCTCAAGGGGACCAGGGCACATTCTACACATTGGACGGTAAATGCCCTGTGTAAAGGGTGTACTGGATGGCAGAACAGCGAGGATACACGCACGTCTCTGAACGGCACCGGGACCACCGAGTTTGCCTGGGCATATGGAGTCTCAGCTGTGGAAGACGCCGCGCGCAACGACTCTGCCTTCAACGTGCACGAAGCCTGGGGCAAATGGATCCACAACCTCGACGCAGCACGGATTTCAGATTTCGATTCTCTGGTTCAAGCAAACTTGCTGACACCGGCTCTGCCCAGTCCTTCTGCTGACCCAACCACAGTTGTGACAAGCGTCGTGGCATCTGCGTCTGCAAAGCCAGCTGCCACGGCCGCCATTCCTACGTCGTGCCCCGGCGCCGGCAGCCCTGCATTCCAGGGCTCCTTGGCCCCCGGATGGAAGGCCACCAAGATTGCGGGCGGCATGACGAGTCCCCGCAGCATCCAGTTCGACACGGCAGGCAACATGCTCGTGGTGCAGTCCGGCAAGGGGATATCGTATCACCAGATGGGCGCTGATGGCTGCGTTACGTCTACAAAGATGCTGATATCGCAGAACAATCTCAACCACGGCATTGCCTTGAGCCCCGACGGCAAGACGCTGTACGCAAGTTCCATGACGCAGGCCTACGCGTGGCCATACGATGCAGCGGCCGGTACGCTCGGGACCCGAACGACGGTCGTGACGGGCATGTACAATGGCGGCTCGCATCTCACACGCACGCTTGCCATTGCGCCGCAGAACCCAAATCTGCTCGTCGTGTCCCATGGGTCGAATTCGAATATCGATCAAGCCACATCGGACCCCAAGACGGGGCGTGCCATTATCAAGGTGTTTGATATGTCAAAGGTGCCCAGCGGAGGCTACAACTACGTATCTGCGGGCTACAATGCTGGATATGGGCAGCGCAACGAGGTTGGCATTTGCTTCGACCGCAACAACATGTGAGTGTTTATCACGCAAAGACTGGATGCTTGCAGCAGTAGGCTGATATGGTGAACAGGCTCTGGGGCGTAGAAAACAGCGGCGACCAGTTCACGCGCAACGGAAAAGACATTCATAATGATAATCCCGGCGAAAAGGTCCACTACATGGGCGATGTGACCAAGCCCAACGACAACTGGTACGGCTACCCGTACTGCTTCACCGTGTGGAAGACAAGCGACTTTACCGACAAAGTCTTCAAAGTGGGCGATTGGTTCACGCAGAGCCCTTCGAGCAGCATGAACGACGATACGTGCGTGCAGCGGGCCACGGCTCCAAAGATGACGCTGCAGCCGCACTCTGCGCCCATTGACTGCAAGTTTGATGCCGACAGCACCACAATGTACATTACATACCATGGAAGCTGGAATCGGTCGCCCGTCACGGGGTTCAAGCTGGTGGCGGTCAAGTTCAAGCTGGGGACTGATGGTAACTACACGCCGGTCGAGCCGCTGACTAGCACCACGGCGGCACAGGATATCTTTTACAACCCGGCTGTAGAGAAGTGTCAGGGCAATGGGCCGGGATACAGCTCGGGGTGCTTTAGGCCTGCGGGATTGGCATGGGATGCTCAGGGCCGCTTGTTCATGACGTCGGATACTTCGAGCAATGGTGAGATTTGGATTTTGGGTCAATCGTAGGCGGAAGGCTGGTTTGGGTTGGTCGGAAGCTGTATTTTTACATCTGACTGATATGCCAGTGCTTTCATTTCTATGCTTGTCTGGCCCATTTTCTCATAGTATGGCTCTATGTTGTATGCAGCGTCATCTGCCCGTTGGAACTCAGAATCGCGCTCCTGTCCGTGTGGCCATTCCGAAAATCAGCAAAAAGACAACCAGAGCTTCAGTTTATTCCACAGAGGCATAGCGTGGTGGTAACGTCGGTCCGATGCTTTTAGGTTTGATTCATCGTGGGGCCTGGAGTGGCGAGGTCGACATGGTAGCTATAGCTTGTAGATTTTTCACCTTTGATCAACACAGGCATGTGAGGTCATCGATGGATTTAAAGTGCATATGCAGCCGCTAGGCGCACTATCACTATTGCTATCGTGGGCGCGGTAGACATGTGGTAGGGATATTGACTGAGCTCGGTCATTTGACAGGGCCAACAATTATAAATTGTGGTGCACTCTGCAATCGAGACCGGTGTGCAGGATCTGTAATGGAATCATGGGAAACAGGGTCCAAGAAAAAAATGCATCAGCGCAGGTGGCTGATGGAGAAGCGCCCTGGAACTAGGTGGGTAGCAAGACCCTGTGACGTGGGTAATAGGAGCTTTATGGAAGATAGCAGATGTGGTGGGTGCTCCTTTGCCGCTAGGTTGTGCGCCCAACTGAGACAAAGTCCACTCAGATTTGTGCCAGATGCAGCGCTTGGCTTGCCTGCCCAGGTCATCTTCTGCAAAATACCATGTGCCGATTGAGGCGCTCGTGGGGGGAGAAGGGCGGGTATCGGCAAGTCGTGGCTGATTGCATGCTGGAATGCGATCTCCAGGGCCAAAGTGTGCCTGGCAGAGGCTGCTCCAGGCCATGCGATCGTCGATGTCGGTTATTCGTGTGGCTGATTGCAGTGTCGGTGACGCAGCGAGTAGCCAGGTGAACCGGTTTTCTGGAATGCACGGCTGGTGGAGGACGAGTGTGAGTACCTTGGGAGGCGGCTGAGAGTGTCGATGGGTATCCGGCAAAATGCCATGGTCTGGCGAAAGTGCATGCACATGGGCAGCAGGGCACTAGGGCCGGTTTCACCCGGCGCGATGAGCGGACATGGAAGCGGATATACGACGGACATGCACATGTCCTCTGGCCGACTGATCGGAGGCCGGCCAAACACTAGTTGGAGTAGTCATCAAGGCAACCAGCGGATGTGAGAGCATGACTGATGGCCTGGGGTTGCTGGAGGCGCTCACTACGCCGGGGGCAGCGGACACGGCCATGGGCGCGCAGGGCACGAGAGAGCTCTGAGCTGGTCGAAGAGTTTACCAAGCAATGCTTGTCAGTGCGTGTAGCCGCAAGCAGCGAGCAGCGAGGACGGATTGGGCCATAGGGGAGATGTGTCAGCACATGGTCGTGCGGACGTGTGCGGAAGACGGCGGGGGGGTGCAGTCGACTGTTCTCGACGCCATGCCAATGCAGCGTTTTCGTCGCCCGAGACAGCCCCTGTCGGGGGCCCCCAGTTGCATTGCGCGCAAATTTTTTTTGTCATGCTCGGGCAACGCTTTGCTCCGTGACTTTGGCGGAGGGCGAGCGGTTGTGGTTGTGGTGGTGGTGGTGGTGGCAGTGGTAGGAAGGCGGCAATGGGCCATTACTGGCTACGTCACGCTTGCGCACAGGCGGCGTTGGTGCTGTTCGGATCGGGACTAAGCCTTTGCCGCGCTAGGGGGAGAAACCTGGTCGCGCCCGCGGGCGGTCACGTCATAGCCAATTCACCCTTTCGTCGCTCGCGGCATCCGCTATACGCCGCCGTGGCCGCCGTACGCCGTCCCCAGCCACTGGCCACTGCCTACTTCAGCTCGCCTCTGCTCCAGCTCCCGCTGGCTCTCCTTCACCTGCTCCTCGTCTCTTCGCCCAAGCCCCCCCAACGCCCTCCTTCGCTGTACCAGCAACCCCTCCCCCGCGTCTGCTGGCCCCACCCTGCGCCTAGGTAGTCTAACCACGCACAACGGGCTCAGTTCGCGCGCCATCCCCCGACAATGAGTTCCCTCAAGAAAGCACTAGAGAAACTCAAGCCAAGCCATGGTGGTGCGGCCTCAGATTCTGAAAAAAGCGGCGTCAAGTCGCCCGCCACGCCCAATGGAAGGGCGCACTCGCCTGCCGCTACTCCGCGCTCATCCGTCACGCTCGGCAACCGTCCCAGCGGTGAATTCAAGCGCAACGAAGCGTCGTCGCCTTCGGGCAGCAGGACCAGCATCGACCAGCAGACCCGGGGCTCTCTTAGCGGCATCCTGCACCGCCGCACCGAGAGCCCAGGCCGCATTGGCTCCAAGATGACCAACAGCACCAACAGCCACCACCGCTCCGCCTCTCTTTCTGCCCACAGTCCCATGCGCGCTGTCAAGGAGAAGCTCCACCTTGGCAACGACTCGAGCGACGATGATGCCCCCCTCAACCGCGACGGCGAGCCCATGTCTCGCGGGCAGCTGCGCAAGCACGAGAAGCAGGCGCAGCAAGAGGAGCGCTACAAGCAGAACCTCGAAAAGGAGCACGAGTTGGAGCGCCGGAGGAAGGAGATGGAGCACCAGGCTCTGACCGAGCTCACGCCAGAGCAGAGAGCCAAATACGGCGTCATCCCCCCCAACAGCTACGCGGGCGAGTGGAAACACGAGGCTCGCCACAAGATCCAGGACTTTTCCGCAAAGGACGTTGGCAAGGAGGTCATCTTCCGCGCTCGCATCCACCACCTCCGGAAGATGAGCTCCAAGTTTGTCTTTTTGGTGTTCCGCCAGCAGCTCGCTACAATTCAGGGCGTGCTCTTGGAGCACGCAGACATTTCCAAATACATGCTGTACTGGGCGGAGCACCTAGACGCTGAGACAGTCGTCATCGTCAAGGGTATCCTGCAGGAGCCCAAGGCCAAGCAGGGCGAGGTCCTCGGTGCCACCGTTCATGACGTCGAGGTGTCGGTCCACGCTCTGCACGTGGAAGCCTCCGTCACAGACAACCTGCCATTCAACGTCAACGAGGCCGAGGTGTCTCAGGCCGAGGTCGACGCTGAAGCTGCCAAGCTGGCAGAGGAAGACCGCAAGGAGGGACATACCCGAGTCAAGATTGCAGACCGCACCCGTCTGAACAACCGCGTCATCGACCTGAGAACAACTGCCTCGCAGGGCATCTTCCGCATTCAGTCTGGTATTTGCAGGCTGTTCCGTCAACAACTCGATTCCGAGGGGTTCATCGAAATCCACACCCCCAAGCTGCAAGGCGGCGCAACAGAGTCTGGCGCAAGCGTGTTCAAGATTGACTACTTTGGCCGTGGCGCTTTCCTTGCCCAGAGTCCTCAGTTGGCCAAGCAGATGGCCATCTCTGCGGATTTTGGCAGGGTGTACGAGATTGGCGCTGTGTTCCGTGCCGAGAACAGCAACACCTACCGACACTTGACGGAATACACTGGTCTGGATCTTGAGATGCAGATTGACGAGCACTACCACGAGGTCCTTCGTGTGCTGGATCGCACGTTCAAGGCCATATTCAAGGGCATCTACGAGCAGTACCGCCCTGAGATTGAGATTATCAAGAAGCACTTCCCTCACGAGGATTTGGTCTGGCTTGATGAGACCCCCATCATTCCATTCGCCGAGGGTATCCGCATGCTGAATGAATCCGGATGGAGAGATGACGACGGAAACGAGCTTGACGAGAACGAGGACATGGGAACCAGGGACGAAGTCCAGCTTGGTCGTGTCATCAAGCAGAAGCTGGGAACCGACTACTACATCTTGGATAAGTTCCCAGCAAACGCCCGACCCTTTTATGCCATGAACGATCCAAACAACCCCAATCTCACCAACTCGTTTGACATCTTCTGTCGAGGCCAGGAGATTCTCAGTGGTGGTCAACGTATCCACGACGCCAACATGTTGCTGGACAAGATGCGCAAGCTCAAGATTGACCCCAGCTCCATGGAAGAATACATCCAGGCCTTCCAGTGGGGTACACCTCCCCACGGTGGTGGCGGCATCGGTCTTGAGCGTATTCTCATGTTGATGATGGGTCTCGGAAACATTCGCCATGCGTCCATGTTCCCTCGTGATCCAAAGAGCTTGCCCGAGAAGCCGGTCATCAAACAACTGCGTCACCCTGAAGCCAGCACCATGCACCCGCCATGGGAAGGACAAGACCGCGCTGTGGCCAAGATAGACTTCCAGCCTGTTGAGAAGCTCATCGCCAATTACGGGGATGCCACAAACACGTCGTGGTTGGAGCCCCGCACTGAAATCTGGCGGGACGACACAACTGGTGCGGCTGTTGGTTTTGTGCCTCAAGATGGCTTCGCCATCACTGTTGGTGATCCTCTGTGCCACGAGTCGCAGTATCTGAAGACCATTGCTGGTTATCTCAAGTATATCAAGAAGGAGCGCAACCTCAAGCCGCTCTGGCTGCTTGTGGGATCGGCCGTCGAGGATGTCCTGGCGACAAAGTTCAACTGGCGCACATTCTCCGTTACTGGAGAGCAACGTGTAGACCCTGCACACAACCCCGCCGACAAAGACTCGGATGTGCAGCGCAAGATCCGTCACGCTGAGAAGGAGGGCGTCAAGATTACTGACTATGCCATCGGGTCGCCACCCCCGCCAGATGTCAAGCAAAAGGTTGACGCTCGTGTGGAGGACTGGCTGAAGAACCGCAAGGGCAAACAGGTCCATTTGACCAACATTCACCCGTGGCAGGACGAGGAGCATCGCCAGTACCACGTCGCGGCCACACCAGATGGCACCATTGTTGCCTTTGTAGCCATGGCTCAACTGTCGCCAGACCATGGCTGGCAAGTCAAGTACTCGCTTGACTTCCCTGGCGCACCCGGTGGCTCAATCGAGCAGATCGTCACCCATGCTCTCAAGCAGGTTGCAGCAAGCGGCGCTACAAGCGTCACCTTTGGTGGTGGTGCCAGCGCCAAGTTCACTCCTGGGCACAACGTCAAGGGCACGCGTGTCAAGGTTCTTAGCCGTGCCTACCACGCAATTGCAACGGAGCTCAAGCTCACCAACAAGACGGAGTTTCGCGAGAAACTGGGTGCGACGGACGACCCAAGTTACATCTGCTATCCGCCTCACGGGCTGGGCCCCATGGCGGTCAAGGCTATTCTGAACTTCTTCTCGGACGACGAAGAAAACAACTAAGTATACATTCTCTTGGAGGATACACAGGCTATAGGAACGAGTCATGAATGGATGATTCGAGGGCATGATACCACAAGGCGTTTTGCTGACATTGGAGTGGATGGAAGACCTGTCTGACTCAGTTGAAGACCATTTGTAGTGGGATGACATTGTGTATAGACAGTGTTGGTTTCTTAATGTAATACCCTTTTGAGACATGCTGACGGCCCACGCGTGCGGTGACTCTGCTGAGCTTACCTGACGTGCATACCCACCGGTTCCGCACACGAGCTTATTTTATTTGCGTCAATTCCCATGCACCAAGCATTGCACGGAAGACAAGTCGGTAGCCTTGCATGTTGTCGCTTGGCGTGGGGACATTTTTATACTCCACACTGCTAGCATCGCCCTTCCAACTCCTCCACAGCTACGCAAAAATCTCGGGCAGGATTAAGCGCGATCGGCTGCAGGCTGACTTGGCGTCCGCTCCCGATAAGGAGGAATGTAGACGCGGAGAATGTTCGGCGCACTAGGGAAGGGCGGGGTCACAACACCCAGCATACGAGCCGCTCGGAGTGTCAACAAGGCTACGTGAGCAGAATATGGGGGATGCCTGATTGGCTACCACTGAAAGCTAGATCAATCGTCATGGCATGTCTGACGTTTGTTCGTTGTGCGCAGATCTCGGAAACCATCTCGCGACAAGCTTCGCGCCAATGTTCCCCATGGAGAGGAAAAAAAAAGCGGGAAAAGACATACGGGTTGAAGAGACGGGTACAAGGGTGGCATGGTCTACGTGTTGACTATAAAATAAGAGCATCAGGACATGCTCATTAAACTGTTGTAAGCTGCGATTCAAAAGGGCCGAGCTCGGTGCTATTGAGAAGTGGCTCCATCAGACAACGAGTACTTAGATACCTGTTTTCTCTGCCTCTCTCAGATCTCCACGCTCGCCCATCATGCTTCTCACATCGCTTCTCCTCACTCCCTATACGATCCTTCTTCTACCGGTTCTTTTCTATCTGCTCCCCTACCTTCGGAACTGGCAGATTCGCGACATTCCCGCACCTTTCCCTGCTGCCTGGACCAACCTGTGGCTTCTGTACCAAGCCCGCCGGGGAAGACGTTTCCTTGCTGTCCATGAAGCACACAAGAAGCTTGGAAAGCTTGTTCGTCTACAGCCACACCATGTCAGCATCGCGGATGCCGACGCCATCACACAAGTCTACGGCCACGGTAATGGATTTTTGAAGAGTGAGTACTATGACGCCTTTGTATCGATTAGGAGGGGCCTGTTCAACACGCGAGATCGCGCCGAACACACAAGAAAGAGGAAGACGGTGGCCCACACCTTTTCTGCAAAGAGTGTTCTCCAATTCGAACAGTACATCCACCACAACCTAGCTATGCTGCAGAAGCAATGGGACACTCGTGCCGACAGCGTCAAGGGGGGGTGGTATCAGATGGATGCGTTGAACTGGTTCAACTACCTCGCCTTCGACGTCATTGGTGACTTGGCCTTTGGAGCCCCCTTTGGCATGCTGGAAAAAGGCCGGGATGAAGCAGAGGTCAGCATAGGAGGAAAAATCACCTATGCACCGGCTATTGAGGTGTTGAATCGAAGGGGAGAAGTCAGCGGGTACGTTGGATACTTGTTTTCAACTTCGTAAACTAACAGCGTACAGAACCATTGGATGTTTCCCTGCCATCAAGCCCTATGCCAAATATTTCCCGGACCCCTTCTTCAGCCAAGGTATGAAAGCCATTGAGAATCTTGCAGGTATGGCAATTGCCCGTGTAAATGCCCGTCTGGAGAAACCATCCGACCGTGTGGACCTACTCGCCCGACTCATGGAGGGCCGCGATGAAAGTGGCAACAAACTAGGTCGTGAAGAGCTCACCGCAGAGGCCTTGACCCAATTGATTGCTGGTTCGGACACTACTTCAAACACCTCGTGCGCACTCCTCTACCACTGTTTGACACACCCCGAAGTCATCACAAAGCTGCAGCAAGAACTAGATGCCGCGCTACCAGACCCGGACGCCGTTCCTACCTACGCCCAAGTCAAGGACCTGCCATACTTGGATGCTGTTATCAAAGAGACAATGCGCATCCACAGCACATCTTCTCTGGGTCTCCCACGCCTCGTCCCCCCTGGTCCTGGTGCCACCATCCTAGGCCGTCACTACCCCGCAGGCACCGCTCTCTCTGTACCGGCATACACCATCCATCACTCGACCGAGATCTGGGGCCCAGACGCAGATACTTTCCGTCCTGAGCGCTGGGAGAAGCTTACGGAGAGGCAAAAGAGCGCATTCATTCCATTTAGCTACGGTCCCAGGGCATGTGTAGGAAGAAACGTAGCCGAGATGGAGCTGGCACTGATTGTGTCGACGGTCTTCAGGCGGTATGAGTTTGAGCTGAGACAGGGTGCGATGGACACCCGGGAGGGATTCCTCCGGAAGCCAGTCGCCCTGGAAGTTGGTATGCGTAAGAGGAGTTTTGCCTAGGGGCAAGACGTGCCGCATGGATCCGATTAGACGATTTGACAGCCCTGGAATGGCCCTGTAATACTTCAAGAAACCATCAAATGCATGATATGATAGGCATGGATAGCATACATTAAGTGACGTGATAATCTTACCATTATAGGACAGGCAGGGCTCATGTTACCTATTTGGGACATGGTGTTTTTTCTCCTCTGACGTGAGATGAGACGGCGCACGTGATCCGCGATGCACGATACGTACCTGAGCCGCGCGTCATGACTGACGGCCATGTGAATCTTGGCAAGGTCTGCGACACGTGAACTGGTGGTTGGGGCCCAGGCAATTTGCATTCACCATGGCGAGCGTGGTGGAGCCGTGACGTGGGGTTGTGGTGAAGCGCGGAACCTGGCGCGCCAGCCTAGTGTGTGCACGGACCACCCTGGTTGGCGTCCAATGTCGCGATACTCCCGAACAACGCGCATCGCAGACCCGGGCGTCCACCACCACCGCAACACTCGACGCATCCCCCTCCTCCCCCCGCCCGGCCGCACATTCGGGAGCAGGACTGCCTGCGCCGCCTATCATGGCGCCCCTCGAGCTCGCCGACACCGTGGTCGACGCCTCGTCGGGCGACTCTTTCACTCTGCTGAAGCAGCAGCTCGAGTTCGACTTTAGCTTTGCACCGCTCCGGGTCAAGGGCCTTACCACGCTCGACATCCAGCCAGACAAGGCGCAACTGCGGGAAATTACGCTGAATTGCCGACAACTGAGACCGACCAGCATCCGCATCGAGGGAGAAAAGGCCGCCTTTAGCTACTCGAACCTGCACCAGCGCCTGACGCTCTACCCTGGCACCGACCTCGAACAATATCATTTTATCAAACAGCGCATAGCGCGACATGCTTCGGGCGGCGAGGATGAGCTGTACATTGTGGTGCCTGACCGGGTCAAGATTCGGGAAGTGAGGCCTTCAGAGGCCGGCATGACGGACGATGCCCCGGGTACCTTTTACGCGCCACTCAAGCTCGAGATTGAGTACGAACTAGATGATTTCCGGGATGCGCTCCACTTTGTCGGTGTCGAGGATGGAGACTCTCGCTTCCCGCATGCCTACACGCGCAACTCGTCCTTTCCCGGTACTGCGTCCTGCCTGTTTCCGTGCGTAGACGACGGCGAGACGAGGTGCATCTTCGACGTATCCATTCGCTATCCGCGGACGCTAGGCGATGCTCTCAGCAAATCCTCTGCCTCCAATGCGAGCGCCCATGCGCCCGCTGATGGAGTCGAGAAGGCCGACAGTGTCATGCTGGATGTGGACGACGAGCAAGCCGATCTGTCCGAGGAAGAAAAGGCCATGGAAATGCAGGTCATTTGCTCTGGAACGCTAACAGATGACGTGCGTACTTGGTTCGGGTTACTTTGATGCGCAATGCTGACACGTATAGATCCTCGACCCTGCCGACCCTGCACGAAAAACTGCGAGCTTTTCATGCGACACCCCCGTTCTTCCACAGCACATTGGATTCGTTATTGGGCCCTTCGAGCATGTCGACCTCTCCGAATACCGCGATACCCTTGACGACGAACGCTTGGGCGAGAATGCCATCAAGGTCCACGCTTTCTGTTTGCCAGGCAAGGAGAATGAAGTCCGGAATAGCGCCATGATGCTTGCACGAGCCCTGGATTCCTTTACCGAGCGTTTTCAGAGTTATGCCTTTGGTAATTCGTACAAACTCGCATTTGTAGACGATCTTGATTGCGATACGGCGCACACGGCCTCGTTCTCGATCTGCAGTTCGCGTCTGCTGTTTCCGGAGACCGTTTGGGAGCCACTCGAGCACACCACCCGGGTGTTGGTGCATGCGGTAGCCAGCCAGTGGATAGGAGTTGATGTCATTGCCCACCATCTGCAAGACTACTGGATCATCGTCGGTGGCTCATGGTTCATGGCCGAACTCTACCTCAAAGAGCTCTTTGGCCGGAACGACTGGCGGTTCAGGCAAAAGCTGATGGTGGACAAGGTTATTTACATGGACCGAAAACGCCCGTCACTCCAGCAGCTAGGACAGCACATACAGCTCGATCCTCGCGAAGTCGAATTTATGGAACTGAAATCGCTCATGGTCCTTTCCATATTGCACAACCGCCTGGTAAAACAGAGCGGTAAGAATGGTGTTGACCGGTGCCTGTACCGAATGCTGTTCAATGCCCGTCAAGGCAAGTATCCCAATGGCGCCATCACTACGGACGACTTCCTTGATATTTGCGAGAAAGTGGGACACCAGAAGCTCGAGTCCTTCTTTCAGCAATGGATTTTTGGCTCAGGATGCCCTACGTTCCACTGCGTTCCTTCATTCAACAAGAAGAAGCAGGTGGTTCAGCTTACCATCAAGCAGCTCCAGGCCGACTCAACCATTACAACATTTGACAACGGCCTTGCGGCAGATGACTTTATGCGCGAAGCAAAGGAGAAGGCTCGTGGATTGCCATCAGGAACAGGGTATCCTACTTTTGTGGGCCCGATGACAATTCGAATTCATGAGGCTGACGGAACACCTTACGAGCACATCGTCGATATCAACTCCAACAATGTCAAAGTGGAGATTCCATACAATACAAAATACAAGCGCCTCAAGAGGAATCGATTGAACAAAGAGCGTATGGCTGCCGCAGCAGGCCTCGATGCTTCTGGCGAGACGCAAGAAGACGTTACTTTTTACATGTTGGGAGATCTTTTCACCTCGCCGCAAGAACATGAAGAGTGGCGACTGGACGACTGGCCACCGGAAGACGAAGCCAAGCAGGAGGGGGAAGCCTATGAATGGATCCGTATTGACGCCGATTTTGAATGGATATGCCGGACCAATATCGAAGACATGCCGTCCTACATGTACGTTTCGCAACTGCAACAGGACAAGGATGTTGTTGCACAAGCAGAGTCGATACAGTTTCTTGCCAACAAGGAGGGTCATAAGCTGATTTCTACTTTTCTGGTCAAAACGCTCATGGACAATCGATACTTTCATGGCATACGAACAATGGCAGCCATGGTCCTCGCTCAGAGTGCGCTCAAGCGAACCGAGTGGGTTGGACTCTTCCACCTGATGAAGGCTTTTCGTGAGCTCTTCTGTTTGCCGAACTCGCCAATGACTCGATCAAATGACTTTTCTGATCGCAGCATGTATCTGATACAATGCGCTATTCCCAGAGCTATTGCCAAGATCAAGGGCGAAGACGGCAGGTCACCCCTAGAAGCCAAGCGTTTCCTCCTCGACCTGGTGCGATACAACGACAACCGCGGAAACGATTACAGCGATGATCACTACATTGCTACACTGATGCGATGTCTAGCGGAAACTCTCACCAAGACAAACGTCAACTCTGAGCTCAGCCATGAAGAATGGGCCCAAGAACAAGACTTTATGAACAAGGCCATTGGAGAGCTTACCCGCCATCAGAGACTCGATGAATGGATTCCCACGTACCAAAACGTGTACACGACTACTGCGCTGGACTGTGCGTTCAAGCTGGTCACGAGCCGAGTCGTCCCTTTCAAGCCTACGGAATTCATGCAGTATGCGCAACTAGGGAATGCAGACAATGTACGCTTGAAAGCGTGGGAATGTCTCGTTCGCCTGGGCATGTTCCGCAAAGATTCGGTAATGAGGTTCCTGGTTCACGAAATCAAGTCGGATCCCTCGCCATACTTCAGGAAACAAATGCTGCGCATTTTTGGCCTTGCCATTGGCCAGGTTGCCACGGGCGATGTCTGGGCACCAGAGAAGGCTGCTGAGACGGCTGCAGATACGCTCGTGGTTGAGAACGAAGCAAGCAATGCCGAGCGCGCATCAGCTCTTGCCCGTCAGACCCTTGAGGGGGCTCTGAAAGGTTTGAAGAGCGATCTGCAAGGCCACCAGACTTTGCGTTCGGTTCTGGAGGAAGCTCTCAAGTCTACAGCACTGTCTCTCAATGACGTGATTGAGATTTTGGACATTTGCGACATGATCTTTGACGACAAAAAGGTCAACAAGCTACCCGTTAAACTGGCTCTTCCACGTTACTGGAGGATAGAACACATTGGAAAGGCAGTGTTGCGCTTCAAGCAGACCAACAAATTTCGAACCACGCCCAAGCGGCCTGTGGTTGCCAAGGTTCCTGCACCTGTTCTTCCGGTTGCTCCGCCTCTTCCTGTACGAGAGCCAGTACCTCCGATAGCGAAGCCACCTGGACAGCCCAAGCTGTCGCTCAAGATTGGTGGTCTAAAGAAGAGTGCTTCATCCCCTCCATCAGGCATCGACTCTGCCCCGGCGAAATCACGAAGCCAGTCTATTGTATTTTCGCCCAAAATCCATCATTCACCCTCCCCTATTCCTCAGTCGACCAAGCCTTCTCCAGCGCCACAACCACAGCCAGTGCATGTCCCCCCTCCTATCTCCACTCCTGTCCCTGCCCCTGCATCCGCTCCTACCCCTGGTCAACCGGATTCTCGAGCTTCCACACCAGAGATACCATTGATGCAGCAACCAATGAAGAAAGTGGCCGCTCCAGCAGCAACACCCAAAGTAGCAACTCCGGTAGCAGCGCCAACGCCAACGCCAGCCGCGGCTCCAGCACCAACTCCAAAACCAATTACCAAAACGCCAGTGCTTCCGCCAAAAGTTCCCTCATCAGCTTCTGGTTCCAGCTCTGCACACGGAAGGTCAGCACCAACAACCGTCAAAATTCCAAAATCTGTTGCCACGCCTCCTGCCATTTCATCGCCGGTTCCGCTACCTGCTCCCAAACTCAAGATCAAGACGAAGACTGCCAATGGTTCAACCGTGCCATCCAAACCATCGAGTGCTGCTCCATCGCCACGTCCCAGCGCCGTACCTGCGTCTCGACCGACCATTGTTCCGCCATCTCGCCCTGCTGGAGCTCCGCCACATCCAGCCGCACGACCAGTCATCAAGCACAAGAGAAGCAAAATCGTCAAGCTACGGCTTCCACCACGTCTTCTCTCGCGCTTTACAGGCGAGCCCAAGAAGCGTAAGCTGATTGTGAACCACGGTGATGACGGAAGGCCAATCAAGCGACAGAGTCTTGATACGGGTGCGTATGCGAATGGAAATGGCACTGGAAAGAGCGGTTTGGTTCGTGTGGAGCGGGGCGGTGCAGACAAACCGCGCTTGGTGGTCAAGTTGAAGGTTGGACGGGGAAAACTGCCCATGGATCGAAAGTCATGATTTCTTCGCTTATCCGGAGGGGTCGACGAGCGACCATTCTAACATGACGGTATTGATGACTGTTGAGCGCTCTCTCACATACACAGCAAACGAGACGAAAGAAGCAAAGCGACAGAGACATTGAGAGAGAGAGAGAGAGAGAGAGAGAGAGTTGCGTGCATTTCATGGTGTTATAAGGTATAAGGTATCATGGTACCTTGGTTTTTCTTCTTCCTCTTCTTTCTATCTTACCCGGCGACATATACGTCGTATCCTTCCTTCCAGCCCACACACACACACATACACATCCATACAAGCGAAAGCAGGACTGGGACTAGGAAGGCACAAACACCACATCAATTGAAGCAAGCAGACAAGCAAGCAAGCAAGCAAGGATGAATGGGACAGCACACGGGAATGAAATGCGGGGACGGGGGGGGGGAGAAAGGGCTTTTATTAGGACAACCAAAAACAGCATTTAGCGATGGCGTTTTTTTTTTTACTGTTAATTTTCTTACTCTTCTCTTCTTTCTTCTTTCTTCTCTCTCTCTCTCTCTCTCTCTTGTTTTCATTATATATACTTCTTCTTCTTCTTCCTCTTCTTCTTTTGGGGCCAGGGCATGACGAGAGGTTTATTGCAGGGCATTATTAGCTTGCTTGTGTGCATGCATACATACATACATGTATAGACTATGCATGCATGTATCTAAGTAAGTAAGTATGGCTTGCGCGTGTATGCATGGATGGATGGATGGATGGATAGATGAATGGGTACAGTTGCGTGTGTGCGTGTGTATGTGCAAACTAGGGACTAGGGAATTACGTGGATATACCCCCTTCTTTTTTTTTCTTCTTCATCTTCTTCTTTTTCTTCTTCTTCTTCTTTCTTTCTTTCACTCTTCCATTTGGTGTGCGGTATTGCTGGCTGGATGGTGTAGATATTTGGGGTGAGTGCGACGGAGCGAGGAAAGATACGGAGAGAGAAAGTCGAGAGAAGGAAAATGTGTGCGCGAGAGGGAGGGGGAGAGGGAGAGAGAGCAGAATAACCAGAAGAATGATCATGCCCCCATTTTTTGGTGTGTGTGTGTGTGTGTGTGCAAACGTGGTGCGGTGTAAATGTACGTATCTTTGATGAGCTTGTAGGTAAAAGCGACTTTCACAACGCGTGTGGTGTATGTGCGTATCGGTGAGTTGGTTGCTTGTGAATGTGTAGGAAGCTATGACATTGACGACAACCATAGAAGAGGGGGAGGGGGGACTTCACAAATGCAAGAGACAGCAGCACAATATATACAGTGAAAAAAAATTATCTCAAATTTGGAGAAAAAGCTGTTTAGGCCTTTCCTCCCCTCGCTGCCTCGCCCATTTTTGTTGCTTACTCGTTTAACGCTCACACAACTTCGCTTGACATACATATAAACTTGGCAGCAGTACCGGAAAAAAAGCAACAAAATGAAAAAAAAACTCGTGTTGGAATGTAAGGGAAATCTCGTTCGCAGTCATGGACCACGTATCTCATGACATGATATGACATGACGTGGCATTTGGGTACTTGCCTTTGGTGTGACGATAGAAGAAGTCAATCCAGAGGGCAAGTTGCTTTTGAAGACAGGAACGAACAGTCGTTTACCATGGAAGGGGAAAAGAAAAGAAGAAACTTGATGACAGTGGGTATCATGACCTCCAAAGCAATCGCCTGACGGAGCGTACGCCAGAGTGAAACACAGATTCGTTGGGAAGTGGTGGGGGAGACGTAGGTGTCACTTTTGCTTCATGCTTTACAGGGTCTGACACTAGTGATGGCGTTGGGTCCGTATTTGTCAGGCAGTCCTGCATGGTGATGGAATTCGAAACAATGTTTTCCTCCCTCGTCGGGTTCAGAGTCTTGAGATGTTTCGCCTGATGTAGACTAGGCTCTGTGGCTGAACCTGTGGCTGCACGTTTCCTCTCCTTAGTGGATCCCGGCAGACGACCTCTCCGTTTTAGGGCTGGTAACAACAACTTAGTGGCTTAGCGGGATGATCGTGATTTAACCATCTCACCCTTCGTCTCACTCGCCGTTGTTGATGCAGCCTCGAGCTCATTTGCAAATGCTTCATTTGGAGGGACGCCTTTCATTTCAGCATCCTGCCCACGATCTTGGTGGTCCATGACAGAGTCGGTTCCATCATCCTTGATGAGTGCTTTTTCGGAGTCAGGTGTGATGGGGGCAGGATCATTTTCATAGCCATTGTCTTTGGCTGCATGGCTGAACACATGAATGGTTGAATCCTTGTGCTCCGCCACCTGGAATCCATCTTCGGCATTTTCTATAACCTTGCCGCACTTTAGACATGTTATATCAACGTCCCATTGTCGCATCTCCATTTTCTCCTTAGATACATCGTTGCATGTGATGGTAAGACGAGCCTTGCCCGTGTCTGACACGGTCAGGTTGGCGTCAAAGCTAGACTTTGTGGCCGAGTTGTTGCTGTTCGATTTTGCGTGTTTATCGGAGCGGCCGCGCTTGTTTGGCAAGGGGCAGATGGGCTCGGAATCTTCGCGTAGATTTTGGATTGCTTGTTCTTCGAGGCAGTGCGCATGGAGCCATTCAGAGCAATGCGAGCATTGGACCAGAAGCTCGTTGGGATTGATAGGCTGATTGTCGATGCAATACTTGTTGAGTTTCTGTAAGCGATCAGTAAGCAATGCCACATTCAACAGGAGAATTTCTTACACTTAGTGGGTTGCTCTTGGTAATGTCGAAACTTTGCCTGAAGAACAATTCGTCTTCGGGCAGTGGCAGGGAATCCGGATCATCATTCCAATATACCATATCTGCGGCAGACTGGACCGTCAAGGCTTCGATAATGTCCATGTGGTTGCTGACAATGACTTCGTTGACGCCGTGGTGGGGCTGCCGGCCGCCTGGCAGGTCCTCGGGTCGGTAGGCCCAGAATACTCGAAGATATACGTGTGACGAGTCGCCGGCGCGGACCTCGAGCACTTTGGCCAGCCAACCATCCAGCGCATCGGGCGCATTGCATTCGGATTCCTCGGTGTTCTTTACGAAGACGACTTGGCCGACTTGAAACTCTTCGCCGTTGACTAACAGTCTTGTCAGCATGTTCCTGTAGACCAGCAGTGCGGAGCACGAAACAGCTGCTGGCGACGCCTATCAAGACGACGGGGCGACATGCGGAACCAGACGGATACTTACTGGTGAATTTTCGATAGCGGCTCGTGCTTTCCCAGTAGAGTGCGGGCGAAATCTTGACATGGACTTCGCTGAGTTCCGCCTCTGGGAAGATATTGGGCTGGACGACATATGCATCCAAGGGCGCATCCTGGCCAGGGTATTTTGGAGGCTTTCTCTCTACCCCGTTGTTCAGGAGCTTGGCGTCAGCAGCGGTGTGCTTCTTCTGTGCCTTGACGTTTACGGGGCTGATGGTAAAGCCAGAGAAGTCTTCGACGGTAGACCAGTCGACGCGCCGTTTCTTAGCGACATGTTCTTTGGTGGATGCATGGCGTGCGGCAGGCTCGGTGCTTGGTTTGCGTTTGCGGGCCATGGTGAGGGGTGGAGGGGGGGGGGCGCTCTTTGGCCGTGCGAGGCAGGCGACGACTAGGCTTTGGGGCTATTGTGGAACTAGTGCAGGTCGCAGGCAGTGGCGACGCAGGTTGCAGACAGCACTTGGGGGAGCAGAGGTGGCGCAGTGTGGTGTGACGGTTTGGAGACAGTACACCTTGCGGGATGAGGTGAAAGGGAGGATAAAGTTTGGCCGCGATGATAGGAATAGGCCCGCGAGCCGTGGACAGACGCGTTGGTTCCGACGTGGAAGGGTGGACGCGTTGTCGGCAGTCGGGCAATCCCGAGGGCTTGGGCTGCGCTAGGCAGAAAGTGACAGGTCACGTGCAGGGGTGGTTTGCGTCAGGGATCCAGAGTCGCGGCCTGAGGGAGGGCGTGGGCGTGTCACGATGCTGTGCCGGCGCCGGGCAGCTGGCCTTGGGGAGCGCGCATTGCTGGTAGTGGTAGCGGGTGGCTGGATGACGTGAATGCATGCAGGCTTGGGTTACGCGTTCAATGCTGGCGGCAGGCCGTCCGCCCCCCGCGGCGCGGTGCTGTTGGCTGGGCGCGGCCGGGAAGCGTGCCAGCGGGCTGCATGGCGCCATGTGTGAGATGGCGAGCGAGGAGAGAGCGCGACGGTTTTGCCGTCCAGGGCGGGCGTGTGCGTGCGTGTGGGCGTATGTGTGTGCGCGAGGGCGAGGGTGAGCGGCGTGTGTGCGCGACGCCGGTTGCAGGCAGCGTATACCCCAGGTTTCGCGAGCCGCATCTTCGGCGGCTTGTCGTGGCGTGGCACTGGCACTGGCGGCGCAAAAGCAAGTGCAAGGACATGGGCGCACTGCCACAGCATCATCATGACCGCCGCCGAAGACATGGCAGCACCAGCACCAGCACCAGCGCCAGCGCCAGCACCAGCACAGCCAACGGCATGACACCAGCAGCGGTGCCGAGTGGCCGAGCACCACTGGGCAATGGCCCTTGTAGTCTGGCACGGGCTCCTGAGCGCTGCCAATACGGCATTAGGGCAATGCAGTGAGTAAGCGGATGTGTGTGTGTGCTCTCCGGGCCAAGCCCTGCACTGGGGGGGGGGTGCAAAGGGAGGCGGACGCGTATGGAGGCAGCAGGCCATGGGCGGCGGTGGTCCAAGTAGGCATGGGCACAGAGGCACCGCACGCTACACACTGGGACTACAGCCAGAAGAAGCACACGAGGCACAACGGCGGGCGGGCGGGCGGCGGCGGCGGCGGCGGCGACAGAATAAGAATACACACGCCGGGCTTTGCATGGCGCGCTCTGGGGCCATGGCCATGTCCAACTGGCCGATCGCTGAACCCTTCCGCGTCATAGGCATAGCGCATCCCTGCCCTGCGCCTAGAAATTCCTCCACCAGCCTAAGTCGACCGCGCTGCTCCGGTATGCGCACTACATGAAGCGCCCGCCTGCCCTCGCCCACGCCCTCGTGCTCTCGTCTCCCCCGTGGCCCGCCATCTCCTCTCTCCTCCCCCCCCTCGCGCCGTGCCCTGCCCTCCGCATCCCCCCTGTGCTGCCGTCGCTCGTTTCGCCAGCAACCCCCCTCGCCGTCCCTGCTGCTGCTGCTGCTCCTGCTGCTGTGTGTGCCTGCGGGCGACCGTGTCCCTGTGGCTTGCGCGACCGCTTCACTACCGTCGACACACGACGCGCGCCCTGGAACACCTCATAGCCCACACCATAGCCCGCTGCTACAGCAGACACGCCTGCCCGTTGTCGCCGCCATGGGCCGCCCCAAGAGAGGTAAGTCGTGCGCCCCCCATGCCCATGCCCATGCCCTCAGCCGCTCGCTCCTCGAAACATGTTCTCGCTGCCACTGTGTGGAAGCGACGCCATCTCTGCCTCGGACGGTGCGCCCGGCTGACCCCTCGCCAGTCCTCTCCTTCATGTCGCAATGGGGCGGGCTGCCACACACGCTGCACAAAAACCCTCCCTCTGCGGCTCCCTCGCCGGGCTCCGCGTCCCCTGCCGGCCCCCCCTCGCCCTTGCCCAGGCAGCCCGCTGCCTCCAACAGCTTTGCCCACTCGGCCACCGCCCTGGAAGCCTACAACAACGACCGCCCGCCGTCGCGCACCGCCACCCACCGCGAGCGCAGCGACTCCCGCGCCTCGGTCCGCCCCATGTCCATGATCCAGACATACCAGCCGCCCGTCATGGAAGTGAGCCACGACACCCTGCCCGAGCTGCAGCGCATCTTCATGTTCCTCAACAGCCATTCCAACAAGCTGTACCAGGAGGGCTATTTCCTCAAGTTCCACGACACCGACTCGCGTACGTCGCCCCTCCCCCGATGACTGCTGGCCCTTGTGATACTGACCCTATGCAGGCGGCCGTCCGGCCGCAGATCGCCGCTGGCAAGAGTACTTTGTCCAGCTCGTGGGCACCATTCTCTCGCTGTGGGATGCGAGTGCCCTCGACCAGGCTGGCGGCGAGGGCGAGGTGATACCGACCTTTATCAACCTCACAGACGCCGCAATCCACATGGTAACTTTTGCTCCCGCCTGGACGCATGGCATGGCTAACCCGCACCCCCCCAGATTCCCTCCATGACGCTCAAAGACGGCAAGAAGCTCGACAACATCCTCAGCGTGTCGACAGCCGCCAGCAACAAGTTCCTTTTCCACTTCGATTCATACCACGCCCTCACACAATGGACCGCCGGCATCCGCCTGGCCATGTTCGAGCACACGACGCTCTCCGAGGCATATACTGGCGCATTGATTGCAGGCAAGGGCAAGGCACTGAACAACATCCGCGTCATACTCGACCGCCAGTGCGCAAAGTACGAAGACTGGGTCCGCGTTCGATTCGGAGCAGGCACTCCGTGGCGCCGATGCTGGTGCGTCGTTTCTCCGCCAGACGAGAAGGAGTATGTCAGACTACAAAAAGTGCAAAAAAAGGCCGGCGCCTACGAGCGACCACCAGTCCTCCGAGGCGACATCAAATTCTACGAAACCAAAAAGGTCACCAAGCGCACAAAGGCCATCGCCACGGTCAAAGACGCCTACTCCTGCTACGCCATTTACCCCCAGTCAAAACCCCTCATTGACCAGTCCACGCTCGTCAAGATTGAGGGCAAGATCACCGTGCACTCGAATCCAGAGAGTACGACCGAAGGCTTTGTTTTTGTTCTGCCAGAAACACGACCCGCCATTTCCGGTTTTGAGATTATGCTCCAGTTTCTCTTCCCTGTGTTCGATACCTTTTCCCTATACGGCCGGCCCAAGAAGCTGATTGCAGATGTTCTGGACACGCGAGGATTAATGTTTGCTATGCCGTCCGATCGGCGCTACGGATATCTGGAAATGTGGGACGTGGTGGGCCTGATCAACACAGAGGGCAGTGACAAGTGGTCAGAGCGCCAGTGGAGAAAACAGTTGAAGGACCTGACATCGACCCGTATGATGAACTCGGGCTCGGATTCAGATTCTGGCTACAGGCGAGCTAGCCGCAGGAACACTGTGAGCCGAGCAGGCTTCCCCCGTCGTGGCCTACGTTTTGAAGATCAAGGCTCCGTCCGCTCCAGCCCGTCTACGCGCCAGTCATCTCCTACAAGGAGGATACCGGAAGACCTCCAAGTGCAAGCGCCCCGTCGTATTGGAACTGCACCAGCCGTGAGTCCGTTTGGTACACCACGCCATCAGCGCTCCGTATCCGAGCAACCCAATGGTCAACTCCAAACGACACCGCCAAAATTCGTCCCTATTGAGGCATCGTTGCCAGACGAGCGTGCGCCAACGCCGCCTGAGCATCGTGTCTTTCACGAGCCTTACCAGAATGGCGCCGTGCAGCCTTACGACAGTTCTGACTACGATGAAAGCCCTATAAGGGAGCCAGAAAACTTGCCGCCGCCTCCTGCAGACTTGGCTGCCCCGCCTCAGGGTATCGTCGATCTCCCACCAACCCAGGAGCATGCCGCCAACCAGAAGCCGCCCATTCGCCCAAACATCCCCACCATGAAGCCAAACCCAGCCGTCGACTCTGCCACACTTCAGCAGATGGCTGACGCTGTACAGCCCGGCGTAGCCAACGCCGCCCTTGCTAGCCCTTCTTGGAGAGGCCATGAAACCATACAGAGTAGGCGAAGCGGCGACTACGGTGAGCCAGCACCAGCCATGACGCTTGATGTCACTTCAAGGCCACCGCCATCAAACCAAAACTCTGGCAATCGTCTGTCCACGATTCCTGCGTCCCCTTACGTTGAGCATTCAGAATTTGTCGACTCCCCAAATGGCTACCATCCCATTGCCCCGCCTGTTCCAGAGCATAGTGAGTTACCACAGGAATCGCAAAGCCAGGAGCTCCCCTTCCGCCCCCAGCCTGGGAATGGCAGCATTCCGCGTAAGCCAGTGCCAGGTCCGTCTCCCCTCGCCTCGCAAGAGGATGATACCCTCTCAACCTCTAGCTCAAGACTCGACAGTTTACGAAACGATATAATCGACCCTGATGCACTCGACACTCTCGATCGCCATCCAAGCTCCTCAAGCAGCCGTTACGACGATGACGGAATATCTACATCTACCCCAGACTATGCCAGTGTTACTGAAGAGGAACCTACGCCACGCCAGCTTCCCCAAAGGCGCGAGGATCGACCCCGGAGTGGGGTGTTGACAGTGGTTGGAGACCCGAGCGTAAAGGTTCCTACGGATGCTCAAATCGGATATCAGTCTGTGTTGGACCCAGCCAAACCTGCCGCAGAGCCAGTGAAACCACCTACCGAGGACGAGATGCCAAGCATCGACTTTGGACCGACCTATGCTTTGGACTTTAATGAAAAGCGCCCAAGTACGAGCGGAACCATGACACAGATGCTGCACGACAGTGGAGCTTCACAGCCAAGGGAAAATCCTGCAACAACTCTCGGGGAGCAAAAAAGGCATTCCTACATGGCTGCTCCTAGTCCTCCTTACGCGTCTGGACACATGCGTAGTATCTCTGATTCTACACAGATCCATGAGCCCCGACAGGTGCCTTGGCAGCCAGCTGCACCCCAGAACCATCACTCAGATAAACTGAGACTGGATCCTGAAGACTGGGTATTGCACCGTGCGTCTCAGCAACAGCCTATAATGCATGGGCACTCGAGAAGTGTATCGCGTACGCCTCCACCCTTTGGTCGCACACACTCGGGGGATTGGAGCCAAGTGCAGCGATCTCTTCAAGAATCCCCAGGCCATGTACGCCCGCCAAGTCGCCCGTTGAGTTTTGCTGCCGATACACTGCTGGTTGATAAACGACCCACAACATTGTCGGCCCGCGAACAAGAACAGGTGGCGCGAATGACAAATACGCCACTTCTTGATCTGACACAGACCCCCAAGAAGTTGCAAAAGGAGCCTGCCACGGGTCTAACAGGCTTCATTGACAATCGCGAAAAGGAAAGGGCCGCCTCCAAGGTCAATCGCCAGAGCTATTCGTCGTCTATGCAAGCCGAAATCGACAGGCGGACGCTGGCGGCCCAGCAGCGCCAAATCATGGAGGTTCAGCAACGTCAACAGATGGAAGCTCAGCAGCGCCAACAGATGATAGTACAACAACAATTGCTGCAGCAACAGAAACAATTGGCCTTGGCGAAAAGTAGCTATACCCCAAGCATGATGGGAACACCAAGCGGCATGGGTGCTGCAAGTGTTATGGGCGCTCCTAGTGTTATGGGCGCTCCAAGCGTCATGGGCGCCCCGAGTGTTATGGGTGCTCCTAGCATGGTGGGCACTGCCAGTGTCATGGGCATGCCCACAGGTCCAGGGACGCCGTCTAGCGTAGCTGGTATGGGGTACTCTACACCAAACCAGATGCATCCCATGTATCAGCAACAGCAATACTTTCCACAACAGCCATCCACTCCATACATGCAGGTTCCTGGTGCTTGGGGTACACCACCAGGCCAAATGTCGCAAGGCCAGTACTTTCCGCAACAGTCATCGCCAGGCTATAGCAATATGGGTCAGCAGCAACAGCAAACACCACCAACACAGGCCTACGGTGCAAGTTTCGACCAAGCCCAACAGGCGGCAAAGCTTGCATACCAACAACAACAGCAGGGTCATTACCGACGATAAGCCTCTTCCAAAATGGCATAATGAAAGCATAAGTAGTAGTCAAGATATTTCCCCGAATTGGTTGTAATCTGTAAAAGATTACGATTTTGGATAGCAGCATCAGCATCAGCATCAGCATTCACCTTGTCATCATCTCGTTTTGTATATACCTAACATTCCTTTTTTTCCTTCCCTTCCCTTTCCTGTTTTGCAGCTTTCCTTTATAGTCCGTCTCCAACCCATCCGATGCCATATCGGTTTACTGGACTTGATTTGCATCTGGGAGGAGTTGAATTTCGTTTTTTTTTCGTCTGTCTCTCTTGCTTGCGTTGGTTTTTTTTTGGAAAATCAAAGATTCTTGCATAGTAGCCAACGTGGTTGCACCGGAATGGAGTTTATGAGATTTTTCTTTTTCCTCTCTCTCTCTCTCTCTCTTACATAGATTGCCGGTTAGCCTTGGACGTTCCTTTCTTTTTTTTCTTTTGCTCGCTTTTAGTCGCGTGTGCTGTTCTTTCTTTCATTCTTTTTTCTTACATATCCTCTTTTCTTTTTCATTTGTTTAAACACTGCATCACTTTTCTTTTTCTTTTTCTTTTCCCTTTTTTTTCCTTTTTGGACTTGGAAGATTGGCCTCTCTTTATCATAGAGCGGGGAGGGGTGGGGAAAAAAACCACCACATAACATATTCTTCACTCTACACAGCATTAAATAATTCATAATATCAAGACTTGAAAAAAAAATTGGAAAGAGAAAAAAAATAATTGGATTGACAAGATTAAGCGATTCTCAACAGAAAAAAAAAATAAGAAGAAGAAGAAGAAGAAGACTACTACATGCACACATACATGAATGCATGCATGCATACACAGAAATAGAGAGTCTCTTCACCGGCGAGGAAAGAACAAAAGATAAATCACCTCGGTTCAAGTGCAAGGACCCAAAAAAAAAGTGCGGGGCAGATGATGATATTCCTTCTTTCCACTACATACAAAGACGGTAACAAGCTACCCCTCCATGAATACAAGCTTTGCATACCCGGTAAACCCCTCTTTTTTCTTCTTCTTCATATTGCATTTGCTGGCTCCACTTGTCACGCGGTCCCTGCTTCATCCGAATACCATCACCGGTAGTGGTAGTGGCGACAATAACACAGGCTAACCACGACCGACAACGGGGCCGTGAGCGATAACGGGGGGCTCCGTGTAGTAGTTCTTTACATCTTCCATGATTTCCTTGATGGTCGAGTCCTGAGCGGCGTTGCCGAAGCCCTCGGGCGTCTCGAACTCGAGCACCGAAATGCAGATGTAGGGGCTGTCGGCATTGGGCTCCGTCACAGACCACGACTTGAAGCCGTGTTTTGTCCAGTGCTTCTTGCACAGCTCCATGTGCGACGTGAGGTAGTAGTCCTTGTTGAACGTCGAGCCGTCCTTGCGCGGGTACATGACAAATACAGTGCCGACGGCCATGGTGGTGGTGTGTGTATAGAAAGGGGAAATATAGTAGTATTGAAAGGTAGGTCTGGAACTGGTCCTTGACGAGGATATCGTTTATCCTTGTACGAGTTTGCTGTGAGACTGGGAATTGTGCAGTGGTGGTGATGTCGTAGTATATCGACTGAGGGTTCCGGTGTGTAGTTTATATACACTTCCGGTGGCCCTCGGTTTGCGTAGTGTAACCCCACCTTGGGATCGTCTTCTCTCGGCCCCTAGTCCTTGCTTTGGCGTGTTGACTAGAGGCTGCTCCCTAGTCTCTGTCTTGATTGGGCTAGGGCCGACCGATGCTGCTTACGTCTGCATACATATGGGCACCCGACTAACCGCGTCTGCTTTCAAGCTTCCACGACTTGCTGCTGCCGGATACTCTCGGGTGGATACTCTCGGGTGGGTATCGCACTGTGAGAAGCAATTTGTGCAGCTGGTTGACGAACGACTATGCTGATCTTGGTATGGCTTCCGAGTAAATCGCAAGGGTACCCGTAAGAGGCTTTTGACCGGTGTAAAAGCATAACACCTGGAGGCGCTGCTCTAGCCTCCCGTACGACTGTCCTTTATGAGACTTTCCTTGACTACGACAGTGTTCTGGGTCCCCGGCTTCGCGTTCGGCTCTGGATAGCAGATATTTGGCATCGACACGTCGTTTCGCAGTCCAGCTATCCTGACGTCGCCCCAAACTCGTGCTGCGGGTGGGCCTGTGGCTTTCGCCCACACGTATGCCATCTTTTCCATGCCCCTCAGCCTGATTCCAACAACCGTGTGTATTTCTGTCACTATCTTGTTGCGAGGACGATGTGACTGCGTTAATGGCTCAGCGTCTTGTGTGTGCAGTGGCTTGAGCGCGATGCTTATTCGCTGAGCGACTGTGACTTCTTTGATGACAAGGCCAGTTCCCGAGTTTGGATACCGCCGTGGAAGTATCGAGTTTGTGACAACACCATCCTCTTCATGCGTGCAATCCGTCAGTTTGAACCGAAGGCCTGGGTCGAGGCCTATCTTTGCGTCTGGAAGCTGGCCGCCGTCGATAGTGCACGAGTTGCCGGACTCGAAAAAGAGTTGTAGCGTCGGGAAGAAGGTATTCATCGCCCAGTAAACAACCTCTGCGTATCGTCAACTTGGCTTATCTTCACATCGGCTCTGGCTGTACGTACTCTCATTGACCAGATACATAGCTGGTACCGTCCCTCCGAACTCGACTGTGTGTATCATGTTGACGATGCGCGGTACAAATGCGCCTTGTCTTTGTGTATCCACAGTTGTTGCCTCTGACCCTCGTATCTCGTCGTCGTACTTCAGGACCTCGCTGAGCTGCTCCTGGGATTGCAATTGCGGTCTAAATGCGCGCCGCTCCATCTCTCGGTGTAGATCTTCCAATGAGCAGGTAAAGTAGTCCATGCGACAGAGCTGGTGCCTGTGTTGTGGATGCCGTATAACCCGGGAACGCGAGATGCCTGGTTTGTGTGTGTGGGTTGTAACGAGTGATTTGATTATACTTGATTGAACGGAGAGAAATAAAAGGGCTGGATATGTTCAGATGTTTCGGTGAAGGAATGCATGTCGGCGCTGAGGCCAGTCTGCGTTTGCACGCAGTGCATACAATGACTTCACTACAACCGGAAAGAGGGTTCAAGTGGACCACAACAAGAAGGTGCGCCCAAACTATTGGCCATATCCACAACGTCGCAGCTCCTTTTCAGACCTGACATTCAGCAATCCACGTAGGTTCCATGGTGAAAGCACGTGTGGACAGGGGTTAATATTCACCAAGGTGTTTATGAGCTTGTGCAGTTGCTGTTTAATCTACATGTGCAGGGTCAATACATGCGGTAATCAGATTCTCGCATCCTACATTTACGATAACATCTCAAGCAAATGGATATGCGAGTTAACTGCAGTTTTAGCTATTCATTTGTTGATTTGTTCTATAAGTGATTTTGACATGCTGACGCAGCAGATTTCACGACACAATAGAGTACACAATGGAAGATACAGCGAGGTTGTTTACCGTGACCCTATACCAAATACGTAGGCAGTAATATATAGTAGCCTCAGATTTAGTTGCATATTCAACAGGAGTTAAGGGGTTTTCACACAAGAAGAAATGATGAACTTAGCACTATTTGTCTGGTATCTATCAAGGTGGGGTAAATCGTTGTTTTAATCTAGCCGCCTATTTATTCGATAAACGCAAGGGTATTTAAATATTGTGATGGCGTAAGAACGTCACATCTACAAGTTGTATCACTCCAGCGCCGTTATAAGCTGTAGGAATGGTTATAGGTAGCTGTTGTTGTATATCAGAGAACCAGGCTGACTTCAGCCTTGTAGGCAATACTTGTTTTCAAGCGCGTAGAATAAGTCTGAGTATCAGAGCTTCTACTTCAAGTAAGGCTCAAATGTGTGCAGCCTAATCAGGCATAGAATGCTCCAGTGTGTGCCTGTGTCACCCGACTAGTGCCTCTTGGCGGATGCACTTATAGACCCCAGCGCTTCTGTATCACCTTCTCTGAGTTACTCCGGGCCCAGAGACGTTCAGTCCTATCGAACTGGAACTAAGAGTCGCTATGAGGAGCGCTGAAAGGCCGCTCGGCTTCCTTGATCTCTCAGCAGGTAACTAATCGAGAAGGACGACAGTACTGTGCTATTTACTGACGCAAGCAAGAGCTCCGAAACCGCATCTACAACTTCACTACCGAAACACCAAATGCAAAATTGTGCCTTTGCTCGTGGAAACGTTCGCGCCAGCCTCCCCCAAGTCGTATGCGGACCGCGTGTGGAAAATCTTTGCCCTCGCGCAGACTAGTAGGCAGATCCGGGCTGAGTTTGGTCCACTCTGGATGCGAAATACTGCTATCCGGTTTGGATCATTCTGGGATTTAAAGCAGTTCATCTACATCTTCATGCCGAATCGTGCAGACCGCAAACATCTACTCAAGATGTTTGAAATTACATGGGAGCATCGTATCGAGGACCACAGGAAACTGCACATCACACCGCTGCTTCGCGTACGCTCATTCTGCCCGCAGTTTTATTTAGCTTTGTGCCCTACAAACTGACACCGGCATATGAAACCCTCCCCGATGAGGACGATTACAGCGTTGTGAGGCCAGGGATGGGCGATGAAGAATACAATCGGGAGCAATTCTTCCACGACCAGATGGACTATATGAATGTCGTATCCGAACTTTCACAGACCGCCAACGAGGCCTGGTTAAACAATTTACGGGAGAGAAAGATGTCAGTTTTTCTCTCCATCGATATAGTCGGATGAGTGACAATCTGCATCTTTTACAAAGAGAAAATACCCGTGGACATCAACAGCCATCGTCCTGCCCAAGAGCTTCTCACCAGGTGGGGGACATTGGATCATAAAATTGTATCTAAAGTGAATTTGGTAACCCAATATGAAGAAATACGGCAATCAGGGGACATCAAATTCAATGTGAAGACATTAAATGGGCAAAAAGTACATTTTTCAAACCTGACACTGCGTTCCTAACTTAAACATGTATACTTGGACTGTCCTACGATCCAACCTCTTCCTTCACGACAGAATGGCTTCTCACAAGTCATCAATTGTTGCAGCAGCACCTGCTAAAGCCCAGGTAACAAGACTCCATGACGTGGAAACCGCCACGATTCTGGCACCACCATTCGCATTTCTTGGCCCAGTCCAAGCGGCAGCTGGAGCGTGCGCCGGGGCAGGCCTGGTTCCGATTAGCTTTTATCAAAGAGAAAGAGGTCATGGTATGTAGGGGACTTACACGAGGGAGAAGACCAGCACGCTCGGCTTCTGCTTCGCGGGCTTCAAGAGTAGACAGAGCGGGGGTGCCTACGACGGCGGTGGTGAGGGCAGCAATGACGGCGATGACAATGGTGGACTTCATGATGAAACGAACTGAAGTGAGAAGATGTTGCTGGTGTTAAGATGTTCAATTGCTCTGCTGATTTCTGAGCTGCTCAACTGACTATTCTACACTCCCTTCTTTTATATCCAACCGGCCATCTTTCCGCCCCCATGGCCATACCCATCTCAACGTGCTGAATGCGATGAATGCGAGAAAACACCACGCCGTATACATGGCCTCATCTCCATTTTCTCGTATCCAGCAATTTATCTGGGGCAAGGCTTACACGCAAGCTGAAGCTGTGTCCAGCGAGTTATGGATAGAAACCGCTATTTTCGTAGACTTGGCGCTTTGGGCCCCAAAAAAGCGAACACAAGCTTGCTTCTAGTACGGACTTGGCGCGCACAACACCCTGTGTGTGACGTGGATCAGCCTTGTAAGCCAATTACTGTAATGTAGCACCGTAGCAATTCGCTTCTCTGGCTAAGTAAGGGAAAAGCCACAGCGTATTGGGCGTTGTGCAATCCACCCCCTGAAACAGAGTACCGTCACGAGAGAAGAGGCAAATCCATATATAGAGCACTCGGACTGGAGTAGTACAACAAAGACTGAGCACATGGAATCCTACAGACACCAACTCCGCTCGTCGGAGTGTCAAAGAAAGAAAAAAACACGCCATTGCCATCGCCGACGTAAATCCAAACAAAGTAACTGCCCTGCGGCTGAGACAAGGGCCTTGAATACGTAACATACACACATGTAGAACGAGGCTACTGCGCCCCCACCCCCAGCAAATCTCCATCTCCATCTCCATCTCCACGACCCCGCCTCCGCTATGTAAGGCCCACCGCAGGGCTCGGGGGGGAGGACGAGGGGGAGAGAGAGAGGGAGGGGGGCCAAACACCCACCCACCCACACCCGCATCCATACACCCACAATGAGGTAACCGACTCGCCGCTATCAAAAAGACCACAAGCCCAGCCCACTTGGCCAAGCCAAGCCCTATCTGACCCTTCGTCCCCCGCACGCTTACCGGTCCACGCCCATTTAGCAATGCGAATACGAGCACGAAACCCCCATGTAGGCCCAGACCTCCTTCGCACCTAAGTAGCACACACACACACACACTATCTCTCTCACCCTCTCTCAACGCGCGGGAAATAAAATAAAAAAATCCGTTATCTTAAGTTTGGGGGGCCCGAAGAAAAAGGAAAAACACCCCGGAAGAAAAAGTAAACAACAAGTATGTTTAGTGGTGGTGGTAGTATGTAGCAAAGTGGTTCCTTGTGGTGGGGAGGGGGGGGGAGGCGGGAGACCGGAATGACGTCCAGCGGTTCTGAGTGGATGGCGTCGCGCGCGCGCGGCATGTTAGTGTACCTGTGTTTTCCATCTATTGGGGGAGGAGGCGAGGGGATAGATTTGCCGCTTTGAGAATGGGATGTCGATATTTGGTTGGGGCTAGATCGGGGTGTTTTTTTTTTCGTTCGGTTACTTAATTTGCGGGTTGGAGCAGTGGTCATGGTCATGGTTATGGTCATGGTTGGAAATTGGAAATGGTCGGGAAGATAGGGAGGATGGGTTTTGGGTGCTGGAAATCACACAGAGGAAGAGGTGGAGAGAGGGAATGTCTGTGTGTGTGTGTGTGTGTGTGGTACAAAAAAGGAAAAAGGAGTAAGTAATCCCCTTTCAACCAGACTTAGCAGCACAGCCACACAAATGCTGTCACTGTAGTGGTAGTTCGAATGGACCCCAAAAGCAAACCAACCCAAGGATTTTCCAGAAGTAGCAAAATGTAGGAACGCAGGAATAAACAAAATACAAGAAAAAAAGAATACCGTTCCTGAATGTTAACATCACGTGCTCTGTAACGCCTCACACGGGAATAGAACAAAAGAATCTGCCTTCCTCGATACTAAATCAAAGAAAGAAAAAAAAACCACGTGTAAATACTATTTTAGCCGCCTGAAAATAGAACCGCAGGTCCCTAGGAACTATAATTCACAGCCTTCGATTAGGAGAGAAGAATATAGCGCTAGAAGAAAAAAACGCTCTTTGAGGATATATGTACATAGGTACTTGGCCTTGTAATGTACACGGGCTGTAAGTAAAGAGAACGAGTGTTGGACACGTACACACACACACACACACACAAACAAAAAGAGAAAAGAGAAAATATAGGGGAAAAGCGCATGGGCTGCCGTGGTATTCTCGCTCCGCCAAAAAAAAACAATATAGCAAACAGCCTCCGCTCAAATGCGCGAAATTAAAAAAAACAAACAATAACGACAATAATAATATTAACAAGGAAAAAAAAAGGGAGAGGGGAAAAAGGGAAAGACACCTATGTATATCAAACATAAAGAAAAAACGCATCTAACCCCCCCCCATCACTACTTAGTACACCGCCACCCACACGCAAAAAAACGCCAATTGAAAAGACGTATTCCGGATAAAAGGAAAAGAAACAGACAGACAGACAGACAGACAGACAGACAGACAGACAGACAGACAGACAGACAGACAGACAGGACCGCAGATGCAGGAATGGGCCCCCAAAAAAAAGACATTAACAAATACTTCAAGGGATGGCTAGCTAAGTAATCAACACTCGACAATAGGTGGCGGCACGCGGGGTAGCATGACTTCTGGCCCCTCGCACGTGACGACTTGCGACTGGGCGGCCTCCATGTGCGGGCCGAGGGTCCAGGCATACAGGACCTCTACTTTTGTATCGACATGGACGTCTATGGAGCGCATGCACTTCCAGGGATCTGCATCGAGAGCCGTGTTGCCGCGCTTTTCGTCTGCATCTAGACTCGCGGCTCGTGTGGGCTCAGCAAGAGTAATGGCGTCAGGAGGAGGGGTCTCGCTGTAGGTCGGTGGTGGTGGCAGCGCCGCGTGGTTGGTTACCGAGTCTTTTCTTGCTGCGTTCCGGGATGCTGTGTCGGCGGAAAGACGGCAGGGCGGGAGGGGAGGCAGAGGAGTGAATTCTTCTCCGCAGCTGTTATGCTTTACGCCGCCACCGGCGCTGGATAGCTCGCCATAGTACTGCTGCGAGCCGTATCCAAATCGCTTCTTCTTCCGGTTATTATCGCCCTCCTCTTGGGTGCCGTATAGCGTCGAGGTTTCGCGGAGACAGCGCATGTTTTCGCGCAGCAGCGGCCAGATGCCGGGGAAGTTTGCGACGTAGACGGCGACCGAGGCTTCGCGCGTGTACCACAGCATGTAGCGGTACGAGTAAATGTCGGAGAGGTTGTATACTTTTGTTAGGATGGCGGCGAGGATCTGTGAGGAGCGAGCGAAGAAACAAAGGTTAGTATCTGGCACACGATCAAGGGGAGGGGACACTGAGGTGGGAGAGAGACAAAAGGAACAGGGGATGCGAGCATACGACAAAGGTTCCCATGCTAAATAGTACGACTAACCCGATTTTCTGCTTGGGCGGCAGCGACAGCGACATGATGACTGGGATGGGGATCGCAATGAGGAGCAGGTCGCTACTGATGTTGAAGATGGACTGCACAATGGCATATGTCTGCAGTGTCGCGCACTGTTCGTTGGGCGGAGGCATGGCCCAGTATCCTGCGAAGGGCCGACACGTGGTGAAGAAGGTGATTTGAACAGCCACCCAGCCCATGGCGACCCATGCGGCGGCGGCCTGGATCCATTTCATAACTGATGTCTCAGTGAGCACACGGGCAAACATGAAGAGCATACAGGCTTTGAGCAGCCAGATGACGTTGAGCATACACTGCAGGAATGTTAGTCTCCAAATGCCTCCATGTATGTGGCATGTGATTTGGACATACCTGCTCAGACACAAGCACCACCTTGGACCCCTTGATGCGCGCATCAATCTCCTCCTGGGTGAAGTCGTCCATGTGTCCGGGTGGAAACAAGTTGCTGCCACCGCCAGTAGCTATGGCGTTGAGAGATATCATCAGGCCAGTGTAGAAGCCCGGCACCAGCGTCATCATGAGCCAGTCATCTGCGGCAAAGCGCGTGAGGCTACGAACCTGGCGCCAACGGGCAAAGCTTGACGATGCAACAGATTAGCGTGGGTACGTAACAAGATCAAAATAGAACCTTTGGACTAACGTTCGCAAGACAATGAAGGCAATGCCGATGCTAAACAGAATCCACGACTGTACCGCTAGTCGGTGTGCAAAGTCGGCCATGCTGACAGTTTTGTCTGGGCCCGGTTTGCAAGGAGTCGGAGGTCCGTCAAGGGCTTCACTGGTCGTTTACTATGGTTAATACGGCGGTATAGGCCCGATTGATGCCCTTGTGTGTGTTGAATCATGCATCGACTGGATGCTCTCAGAGAAAAGAGGTTGTAGTGGCTGGTTTGCCGTGTAGCATCAAACGGCGGCGATTCAAGCAGAAAGCTTGGGGGGGGGGGTCGTGTCGTTGCGTGAGGACTAAGGAAATGGATAGACAGTAGATATCTTGCTGGCCGTCCCCACGAGCCAGGCGATAAGGCCGGGTTTAGTACATTGGACCACGAGCCGCATGCTTTTGGCATGGCTCGTACGAGGAAGGGCAGCTAGCCAAACACTAATCCGTGCCTATGGGTTTTGCTCAAGCAGTCGGTACTGTGCAGGGCTGGGACGCGATGATCGGCACCAAGCCTGATGCCACGAGCAGCAGAGATCAGGCTCATGCGTCAGGGAGGGGGCCTGGAACCCCGACTAATGATTCGTGGAGGAGGCGACTCCCATTGGTGAAGGCTGGGGGAACGAGTATGGCCGGGCCTGAGGTGGAGCACGGGAGGCAACGGAGGCGACGGCGGGCGCGGGATGTGGGTTCGCCATGGGCGGGTGCGCCCACGCGACGGATGCATGACATGGTTCCTGGACAAGATAAGTAGCAGATAGGGGAGGGGAAGAGAGTCAGGGCGCTTTGCAATACCGTTGCGATTCCGAATCCGATAGATGCCGTGGCTCTCTCTCTCTCTCTCTCTCTTAACGCCCCCCACGGCCTTGCAGTGGGCTTGCTACTGCACTGCCTGACTCGATCTGCACGCGGGAGCGCCAAGACTGGCGATGGGAGAAGGGCCAAGACCATGACCTTTGAGCTGGGTACGGCTTGACAGGACAGGACAGGACAGGAGTGGCCTAATCTCACCCAGCTCCCAAGGGGCCAGGGCCCTGGAGCCAGAAAGGGCCGGTCGGGAACGGGCTGAAAGCTTGCGGCGTAGGGAGGCAAAGCATGACCTCAGCATCGAGCGGACCTGGCTCCATGGCGATGCAGCAGCCGGCGGACGGCCAGGCTGGACGGCCAAGGTACACGACTTGACGCAAAAGGCGTTGGTCAAGATAAGAAGAAGAAGAGAAAAAAAAGCAACACCAGAACGCTGTCGCATGTCATTCGCCAACTGAGACACTGGCAGCGCATACGTCCCGAAGAATTGGGCGGCTGCTCCCAGCCTAGGCGCCACAAGGTTTCGAGTCAGGTCTTCAAGAACCACGTTAGCCTGCGTATCCTCACTGGCGCCGAAAGTCTATTTGACAGTGCCTCAGCTTGCACTTGGCTCCGCCTGTCTCGGCCAAATCTTACTGCCACCGTGTGCGTATACCAAAGCATATGAGGCGCTCAACACGCAAAAACTAGGTTCTATTGATTACAACGAATGTAAGTATCTGGAAATAAATGCACATGTCCCCACCAAGATGAAGCACCCTCCCCTCACAAACTCCCCTTTGCGGAGACGCCGGAACAAGACCGTATGCGATCTACACGCTGCCATGCAAGCCTTTGCAAGGAAGAGAGTCAAGGGACCGACATTGCCTCCCCGTATCAAATGCAGAAGAGATCCCCGCTAAGCAACACACGCTAAGCCCACATAAAGACGGCTCGACACACGCACAAAAGGCACACCAGTGCTCAGAGACATGCTAGAGCTAGAGCGCCCAGCTGCCTCTCCGCACAGCAGTGCCACTGCTAGGGCCCGTGACATCATCCTCGGCCATGTTGGGGTGCTGTCTCGCCCACTCCTGGATGTAGATGCGCAACGCCCGCCAACGCATGCACGTCTCCTCCGTAATCTCAGAGTCCTTGAGATTGCCGTCTTTCCCAAGTCGTATGTACCCGCGCGACGAGGCAAGGTGGTCATCCTGCCTCAGTTCAGAAATGGGAATGCCCGAGATCTTGGAGAGCTCCTCGTCAAACGGACGCGCCATCGACGGGTAGCCCAGCGAGAGGTAGTTGTACACCTGCGTAACAAAGTCGTCGCCAAACTCTTCTTCAATCGTCTGCTCCACAGCGAGCTTTTCATCGATGCCTGCAAAGTCGGACGACGCAAACGTGGCGCCTGAGCTAGACGCCGGGGGCGTGGGGGGCAGCAGACTCGCAGTGGGCGTGGGATAGGGCGATATGGGATTTGGCTTCTCGTTGTGGGGCGTCAGGAGACCACTCGGCCCGCGTGGAGACTTGTCTCCACCATTGACGCACATTCCACCCCACAGACCATGAGTGCTCGACGCTCGACTGTTGGCATTAGACCACAATGATGGTGTTGTGCTGGTTTGCCTTCCATTTCCCACGCCGCACCACAGACTCTCTCCCTTTTCCGAAGCGGCCTTGGACTGCTCCGAGAGATAGCACATGGCTGTCTTGACGGCATCGCACCCTTGCGTGGGGTCGAACCGAGATGGCTCGGGTGATGCGCAGCGTGGAAATTTGATATCCTGCCCAAGCATCGGAGGTCGGGCTTCTCTGCGCTGACGCTCCAGTTCAGGGTCTTTGCGTTCGTTTGCAAGCTTCTTGGCCGTGGCAGCATCGAGAAAGCCGGCTGGGTTGCCAAACGGACTAAACGCAGGCTTTGCGTTTTGTGCAGGCGCCGACTTGTCCTTTTCAGTCCCTTGTTTTTCATGGAATTTCCGCATATCCTCCAACTCCCAGTTGATTTGTGAGTATGATGCCTCTGGCTGCTGTTTCGCCTCTGTCATGGATGGCTCAGACTCGTCCGTGTCGTGGTCTACATAGTGAGTCACAGGCTCGTGGTCCTCGCTGTTGGGGAATGCGGCCAGTGCCTGTTCTTGAAGTTGCTTCTCGGCAGTCTTTGCAGCCAGCTGGAGCAGATATCCGGCAGAAGTGCCGTCCACACTTTCTCGTCGCCGCGTGGCCTCCTTGTACATGAAGGAGTGGTCGGAGCTGTAAGGAAGTGACTCGATGGGCGACGATGGCACTGATGCCTCGGACTCGGAGGACTCGATGGGGTCCAAGTCTGGTACACGGAACGAGTGCTGTGAAGAGCTAAAGTACGATCGCCGTCTGCCCAGCGGTGAAGCGTTGCGTTGAATCTCCAAGAACAGGGGATTCTGTGAAATATCGTAACTTGGCGTATTGACTGGCGGCGTGGGTGGTATGCCAAGGATTCGTGCCTTTCGGGCACTGATGAATGAATCTGGTGTCGCTTCCGTCTTGTCGCGTGGCAGCAGTGCGGGCTCGTCGTCGCCGGCCTTGCGGTGTCTCTGGGCAGTCTCGATGAGCTGGGGCCTGTATCTCTTGATGGGCAGCTTCTTTGAGGCTGTTTCCATGGGATTGGCCTTGAATTTATCCGTGGGGGATGTTTGCGCTTCCCAGTCCTTGGCAAATCTGTGACGACTGCTTCTTGTTGTGGTTTCTATTGGCTCGGGAGCAAAGCGGCGGTTCGACCTGGCCGTGGTTTCGAGAGGTTCGGGTTTGAATCTGCGGTTCGCCTTGGAGCTTGTGCTCGTCGTCTCAATGGGCTCCGGTGCGAATCTCCGGATGGATTTGGAGCTCGTGGTTGTTGTTTCAAAGGGCTCGGGCAAAAACCTGCGCGTGGCTTTTGAACTCGACTTTGTCGTCTCAATAGGCTCAGGCGCAAATCTTCGGGGCTTTTTCCCCTCGGCCTGCTCTTGCCGGTGCTTGTCCTTGGACGACGAAACTGTCGTCTCAATGGGCTGGGGCGCAAACCTTGGGGGCTTATCCCCCTCAGCATGCTCTTGCTTATATCTATCCTTGGAGGACGAAACTGTCGTCTCAATAGGCTCGGGCTTGAAGCGCCGGGGGGGAGCTGCAGAAGCCATTTTCTTAGTATGACACCACCCTTGACAAGTGTCTCGTTACTTTGCTGTGTTGGAAATGGTCTATGTCACTGATGGTGTTGAACCGCCAATAGCAGGGCGCTGTGGCCGTCGGGATGGACTAGCAGCAACAAATGGCAGTCTGTCTGCGTTGCGGATGCGCACGCGAGCGGGGAAGCTGGTCGGAAGATTTCGGAGGCATGCAATTAGGTATGAGGATTGCAATGCGTGCCGGCTTAGTGAGAAGCGCAAATCTAGGGCAAACGGAAGGGCATGCAGATTGGCTGATGGCGAGGGCGACAGGTGTCGACTGATGTGGTAGATGGGATGATGTGGTGTTTGGTATTGGCTGGGATGGTGTGTGTAGTACGACACTCGGCCCGCTGGTATAGTAGAGTTCAAGGGTGCGTGTGGAGGCTTGGGGAGCGTCAGTCGCGTGCGCCGTGGGATGGATGGCGGTGCACTCACCGTAGGCCGTATCTCAATTCCCACACGGCCAGGGGTTTGTCAAAGTGCGGAAAGCGTCTGAAGGAGAGGATGGCGGGCAACATGTGAAAAGGCGCAATGCCGAGCAGGCGGACTAACGGCGACTGGCGGCGGCGGCGGCGGTGGGTAGTAGTAGTGGTGGTGGTGCGGGTGATGATGGTGTTGGTGCAGGATGACGTATGGGGACAAGACTGAGTCGCGATGACAGACAGCCCCTGGAGCGCCCGCGGGGGGGTGGGTGGGTTGTAGATGTTGGTCGAGAGCGGCGAGAGGAGCGGCGAGGAGTGGGGGGGGAGGGAAGGGATACGGTATATGAAGCAGCCGTGGTGCAGTAGTGCTAAACCCTGGCCAGACGAGGAGACGCGGCGAAGCGACGAGATGCGGTTTGCTGTCGGGTGCAGAAGAGCGCTTCGATCAAATCTCGCCCGCTGCGCCTCGTCTTTTCCCGCCCGACTGCTGTCAATAAGATTGGGATATCAATGCGCGGTGCAGAGTGGAGCGCCCATGTCGCAGCGGCACCACTCGCAACCGTCGCCCAAAACAAATATAGATGGCGCTGGCAGGCGGTCAGGTCGTGGCAACCCGACAAGAGCAGGCGGACAGGCAGACGGGCAGACAGTGTGGCACGTCGGCCCAACAGGCCCAGAGGCCGTGGACTGGACCGCATGTCACGGCACCGGGGCGGCGTCTAGCACTCCATGGCGTGCAGGCGGAGGGAGGCAGTGTGGGTCTTGGGATGGCGGCCAGGCAAGGCGATGCGATGGGCAGCTCGCAGACGCGACTGAAGCGGCCATGGAGCGGCGACGGTTGAGCTGGGGGATCGACGGTGGACAGCCTGGTGGTGGGTGAGAAGGATGGCGGCCCCAAGCATGCGCCCAGAGCAGCCTGTCTTGCTACATACTGCTACCGCTCCTCCTCCTCCTCCTCCTCCCGCTCGCACGCCCACGCCAACATCGCCCGCTCGCCCGCTCGCCATGCAGGCACGCGGCCAGGGATATGCCGCGCCAAGCCACGACCGCACATTTGCCCGCCTGGACGATTCCCAATTCTGCTGCCATAATCATGGCGTCTTGCTGATGCCCACTTTGCTCGCCTGTCTGGCCTCATCGGAACACGTCTCGCCATGCACGACGCAGACGCACGGCGCGTTCCCTGTCTGCTGTGCACACACACGCTGGCTGTCCGAGAAAATGCCTCTATTCTGCTATTCTATGCTGCCACAACTATGGGCGCATCCGCGGCCGCCCACGCCACGGTGCAATGGCTGCGTCTGCAGCTGCTGCTGATGCTGCAACGGCGGTACGCGACAGTGCGCCCAATGGCGTAGCGCGAACATGCGGGTGAAGTCGGAACCGCGCACGCCCTTCACACCCTCTGCCCTGTACACCCATCTATGTATCCATCCATCCATCCATCCATCCATCCATCCATCCATCCATCCATCCATCCATCCATCCATCCACCCACCCCCATCCTCCATCAACCCATCATCCACTTGACCGCACCTCGTCTCCTGCACCTGCCCACGCGCCCTCGTCTGCTGCGCATCGCTATATAGTAGACTGGCAATCAATTTCTGACGATTCAATATACAAGCAAAACTAGCCCACCCGGGCGCAACCGCTTAGGCGACACGGACTCGTAATTCCCGAAACAAGCAAATGCCTCGCGTGCTCCCCAGCAATACCACCGTCGCCAAACTACCAAACACCACTCACCATCTAGCACGCTCCGAATCGAGGCGGTGAGACGCTCCTGTGTGCAGGTGCATACTCGCGTGCCAGCTGCTCCATCATGTACGCCAGCCGACACCGATCCGGCACAACCAGGTGCGATGCCGGATCCCCTCTGCAGTGCTCAAACTGCGGGCTGAGACGCAGCGGCGTTTGCAAAAAGTGGTAGCTGATTGGCAGAGGAGACGCGACTCGCATGCTACTGATCCAATACACGACTCCTGGATTAGGCGACGAGCTGCGAGCGCTGCCGCTTCTGGAAATTGCCGGGCTGTGCTCCCCAGGCGACGGTGGCTCGACAACCATACTCGCACACATGTCGTCAGATTCCCGGGTCCATGGCAACTGCACATCCCCCTCGTTCCACCCGGCTGCATCCACCTCTGACATGGACGCCTGAGAGCCACTTGCATCCTCAGCCTCTTCACCACCTCCGTCTTGCGCCTCTGCATACGAGTCCATGCTCTCTTCTTCTTCTTCTTCTTCTTCTTCTTCTTCTTCTTCTTCTTCTTCTTCTTCTTCTTCTTCTTCGCCTTCATCGCCGATGGCCGTCTCTTCGTCACTCTCGGCCCCACCACCCTCGTCCTCCTGGGCCTTTTCGCATCCATATCCACAATCGTATCCGCAGTTCCTCGCATTAAACTGCGGTGGTCTATCCGGAGAAAGTGTGTTCATGTTTGATTGGTTGGGCCCATCATTGCCATCCTCGCGGTGATCCATTGTGAAATCGGCAATCCAAGAAGCTTGGGACAAGAAGAAACAACAGTCAGGCTGTATGCAATGACACTATCAAGGTGATACACTCAAGGTGATATACCTACACGACGCAATTGTTTGAAACGCTAAAGATGTACACACTAATAATACAGATGGAGGCCCTTCCAAACCTACGTTGCAGGAAGAAACTGCAAACCCACAAGTGTTGCGGATGCAGCTTCTTTAAGTCTTGGGAGCACAGGAGCATCATTGGTCGTTAGCCATCAGCCACTTACCACCACCCAGCAACCTCGTGAATCGCCTCCGCACAAACAACACATTCATTTCCCCTCTCCGCCAAGCACTAGCTGGACGTCTTTCCCCTCTTTCATCAGAATCAGCACCAGCCAATGTCACGAAACAGGGCCAATATATCTCCTCTTCACGCCCCTTGCTAATAACACACAGTCCATTCACAACTCTGCTTCTCCGCCCACAGCGACGCTCCCTGCCTAAATAGTCCATATCCTTTGTCATTCTACCCTCGCCATGGATGCCTACACTGGCAACGATGTGTGTACCGAGAGTAACCGACACATCAGGCCAACCATCTCCTCGTGGCACCACTGACGATATGTTTCGTCGCCGCCTCCAAAATAAAGCATTCTCGTCGATTGGGGAACCTGCGACATGGCGTGCACTACTACTCCATTCAGCTCACCGCCGCCACATGTCTTGTACGCTTTCAGCAAGCAACCACACAGAGCGGGGTAAGACGGTCTCATCGGTGACTACATTCGTCAAGCTTTGCGCCCCTCAGCCAGCCCAGCCAGCCAAACACAACTAAACACAACCAAACACAATGAGACTCGTGCGCGGTACACATTGGCTGACTGGATTTGACCAAAACGTCGACGCATGATCCTGGATGGCTGCGTTGTGCCAAAAAAAATATCCCGGTGTTACGACAGCCATGGCGCCGCACGTGTTGGACATGTGCTCGAGTTTGCATGTGACAATATCTTTTCCATTTTTCCGACCTACCTAGATTCACTTCATGTGCCAGCATCTGACCAAGAAAAATGAACATGAGATTGATGATTTAATATTTGTCTTTGTTTTCTCTCAAGTCTATCCATGCCTCTACTACATATCCCTTGTTTTCTTGGATATAGTTCTTTGCTCTCTCTCTCTCTCTCAGTCTAAGAGAGTGCGTGTATTCCCTCTATCGCCCGAGTGCACGTGGAATGTCATCTTCTCACCATAAAGAAAAAAAAACCCCTCTCAACAATCTTCTTCACACAAACAGGCAAGATACCAGTGTTATCCCAGTCGTGAACATGCTGATAATGTTCCAATCCGTTCCGTTCCTAAGATTCCCTACCAACACGTTATTTGTTATGCCAGAGCAACGTCCGCAGCGAATCCCACTCGTCTGATTGCACATAACTGCATTTTACGGTTAGCCAAAAGCACCAGATCAGCAATACATGCCCGGTACGAGGACAAGCACAGGAAATACGCACATGTAACTCATACTGCTCCGGAGACTGCTCTGCATACTCTCAGGATGCCACCTGAAGATATACATTACCATGGCCCAGCTCAGACTGGCGAATGCCGGCCACCCGTTCCTTGACAGCGTTCGACTCAACTGGCCGTTGCCAAACAGCTGCCAGCCATCGACCTGGGCGTGATGGTGATGATGATGCGTCTTGTGATGGGCATTTGCCGCGAGGCGAGGCTGCACGGCGAGTTTTGCCAGGGCCAGGCACACGCGCGCCGCCACGTAGATGACGATTTGCTGCGACACCGAGTTGTGGATTGTGCGGCCAAACACCGTGTAGCCGCCGAGCAGGCCCGCGAGAAACGAGTCGAATTGGCGCTCCTTGCCATTCGGCGATGTGTGGCGCAGGAACAGCATCGTGGATTTGTACACGAGGGCAAACAAGCTCAGGTTGCGCGCGTGCTGCCGCGTCGCCTTGTACACGAGCGAGCATTTTGACCGTAGACTAGACAAGGGAATCGTATCAGTTTTTTTTCCGTGCGTTTGAGCAGACATATCTGGAGAGAGAGGTAGGTATGTATCGATTTTGAGAGGGGAGCATTTACCTTCCCGATCTAAAGAGGAAAATCATCCTGTTTGCGACTCTCGTATTAGCCCATGGATAACCTTCTCAACGGATATCCATCCTGCGGCCGGAAAACAACTTACACCAGCGCGTGCGGAAAGCGCACTTTGCATCCGTATACCACGCCATTCCTGACGCCTTTCACCAGTGTGAGGATATCGTGGTACTTTGGATCCAGGACGATGCGCTCCAGGGCAGTCTGTTTACACGAGCGCTTGTCAGCATCAGGCGCCAGAATGCGGGTGTATGTAGGGACCGCGCCGGGCACGACTTGTGTGGATACGCAGGGTACGGCGTGTGGATGCGCGAGTTTCGCAGCCATGAGTAACGTACTTCGAGGGCTTGCAGACGGTCCATGTCGGCGTGCTATGTGGGGTATCGACTTGAAAAGGAATGTGCGAATAGGGACTGGAAGTATAAGGGTACGGTTTGTCCGGTGGTTGCGCCAAAATACGTCGGGCGGCAGATCCCCAGCCGACTGTGCGAACGAGCCTCGGTCCAGCCAAACGCGCAGCTTGCGATGACGTCGAGTGCGCTTTGTTGTCTTGCGGCGTCGCTGCGATGCTCAGGGGAGGCGCGGAAAAAAGGAGAGAGAGAGAGGGATGCTCCGGAGAGAAGTCGGTCACGCGGCGGGCATGCAAAGTAGTTGTAGACGGGTAACGTGCCCTGAAGGCAAAGGCGTCGCAATGGCGGGTGACGCTGGCGGTTGGTATCCTCGGCTTCGCGTCAGATTCCCGGCCTGGCTTGCCTTTCCCCACAGATTGGAGGGCCGTTTGGCGCTAGGCCGCGATTGGAAGGGCGCAGGGGTAGTGGCCTCGCTGCTGACATGTGAAGGCGTGCAGGTAGGGCATTTGGCATGTGCTCTTTATGCATGGCTGCAAGAGGATCCAAACAACAAAGTCTATCAGCTGAAACTACGACTATCATGGTATCTATATGCCCGCACCTTCATGCTATGCTTTTGTTCTTCCAAACGCCGTCACCTTGTACCACTGCTCCTTAAATCCTCGCCATGGCTACGCTGAAATCCAGCAGAATGCTGCCGCTACTCAGACCCCCGACTGGGCCAGCGCTTCTTGAGCTCCTCGTATACCGTAAAGATGAATGCAGAGCTCGGAATCGACCTTGCAACGGTGATTCCGCATCCACGGTACATGCCCTTGATGCCGTATTGCTTCCAGACCGCTTTGCCCACGGCAGTAAAGGTCGACCTTCCGCCAGTGAGCTGCTTGACGTCCTCTGTCTGCATCCTCGACTTGATTGTGTCGGCAGGAAAGAACATGAAGTTGTATGCGCCGCCAGCAACAGAACCAGAAGCCATGCGCTGCCATACGAGAAGGTCCTCGTCTTTGTCTGATGCGTTGGATTTCTTGAACAATATCTTCATGCCCTCGTAACCGCCAAACCAGGCTGCTCCGCCTCCTGTTTCGCGGATCAAGGTTCCAAATTGGCCGTGCCAGTAGCCCCTAAGGCCCTGGTGCCGATAGATGGAGGCAATGACCCCTCGGATGGTTGGTGCGGCGCCTATGCTACCAGGCGTTTCCAGAGGAACCTGCATTTTGCACTTGACGAGTTCAATAGGAGTGAGGAATAGCGAGGTAATGGCTCCAGCAATCATGCCGCTGCAAAGCATGCCCGAGTAAGGCAGGTCTCGCTCAGGGTGTCTCATTAATTCGGGGTATATGCCCGAGGCTTTGAGAGCATCTCCTGCTATGCGGTACTGGGCTGGGTTAGTGACGAATACAAAGCCTACCAAAGCGACAACTTACACTAAAGAACAGGGTGCTGTTTTCTATGGCAGCTCCTACTAGAGGCGCACTGATGCCTCTGTATATGCCCAGAAATCCATCCTGCCGTAAGGACTTTTTGAAGCAGTCCAGTGGTCCGGTGTATCGGAGAGGCACAGTGTCTGGCTGTGACTGCAGACGGACCTTGACGGTATCAAAGGGGTACTCGATGTACTTGCCCACGACTCCAGCCGCTGAGCCACATAGGATATCCTTCAGGGCTTCTTCTCCACCCCCGCCAGCATGTGCTGCTGCAGGGCCCGGTACGTCTTCCATGAGAACTGGGGTGGGCAGCTCGACTCTTCCGCCCACCACCGCCACAGGACTCTTGTGTGCCTCCATCAATCACTGGTATATACGGTTTGGTCGGGGTTGTATGGCTCTGGGTCAAGTATGCTGTTAGGAAGCAGAGGGCATGTTGGGTTCCAAGAGTTGTGGGCGGTGAGAGGGCGCGGCGATGACTGTTATGAGGCCGAGCGCATGTCAAGGACAGAATGCGACAGGTCGTTTGCGCAATTGCCTAGGGAGTAGGGTCGGCGAGCGAGGTAACACGAGGAGTGACGGGCGGGAAGAGGCGGTGATGTGTAACTATGGGTGATTGCAATTACACGAGTCTGACGCCCGACGTGGTGCAGACCGAGGAAGACTTTTTCCCTAGCTCCAAAAAATCTTCAGCGTGTCAGACGGAGCATCGTGGAGCGTACAAAGGGCACGGCGGCCAAGTGGCCAAAACATGCCATTGACGCGGTTTTGGGCGTGACGAGAAAAAAAAGGCGCCTCCTGGCTTGCAGAAGCCAAATCCGCCTTCTCGTGGCATTAATCTTATCAGATCTGATGGAGGCTTCATGGCCTGTCGCTACACAGACCACCCCGCTTTCGGTAGGCGCGACCCTGACCCTGCAACCCATGGCGCGCTATCGATATCGGCTAACTTTTCTTGCGCCGTCTGCCTGCGACAACTCTGGCGCAGACCATCATTGATGCTCCGGCCTGCGCAACACGACCACAATGTCTGCCACTGCTACGGTCACAGCCGAGGCGCCGCCCGCGACGGAGACGGTGCCTGTCAAGGGCATGAAGAAGAACGGTATGCGCCTCCAGCAGCAGCAGCAGCAGCAGCAGCGACCCGGCCTATCTAACCACGCATGCAGGCAAGCAATGGCATGACAACAAGGCTCCGTTCCGCCCAAAAGCAAACCAGTCGACGTGGGAGAAGCGCCTGGCGGATAGGAAGGCGCTCGCTGCAGTAAAGGCAAAGGAGAAGGAACTCAAGGACGAGAAGGAGGCTGAGCGAGTGGTAGGCGATGCGGGCCGACGAGTACGCAGTGCCTGGAGCTGACAATGCAATAGCGACGAGTCGAGGCTATCAAGGCAAAGCGCGCAGCCAAGGAAGAACGCGAACGGTTTGCCAAGATGGAGGAGAAGATGCACAAGAGGCGTGTTGAGCGGTTGAAGAGAAAGGAGAAGCGCAACAAGATGCTCAAGTCGTGAGCGCAGGCGACACAGAAAATGCAAAAAGGAAATACTGCTTGGAGGAAGTCGGACACACCAAGCGACGTGAACAATGATACCCTGAGCTCCAGGAAGTAGATAGCAACTACGGCTTAATCCCGCCATGGAGCCGCCCAGGCCATATACTATAACAATTGGAACAGGCAGTGCCATGATGCGCGTCTATGAATGAGAGATTCGCCTCTTGACATGCTTGTGCCTGATGGCGCTGGGACCCCTGCACCGACACGCGACGCTCGGGTAACGCTCACCCAACCCGCCCAACCTCAAGGTCAACGCCCGCATCGCTCACCCACCCTCCACCATGACATGGAGCGATCGCCGTACTTCCATGCAGGCTTGGCCGACCCCACCCGGTACGAGACCCGCGCGATTTCGGACCCGGTAAAGAAGTCGCATTCCCACAAGCACAAGTCGTCGCGACACCACCACGACGGCCGCGATAGCCACCACCGCCATGGCTCCAGTCGACGTCATGCAGCCAAGGAAGCCGTGCAATCGGCTATCCAGATACAGCCACCCGCCAGTTTCGGAGATCTACTGAGGCAGGCCCGCGGGAGCAGAGACACCAGCCCCAGTCACAGTCGCGGGCACAGCGTAGCCCCAAGACAAACGGATGGAAGTGCGAGTGGAAAGGAGGAAAACGCCCTAGGCATCACCATCCCGCCACGGAGACCACTCCGACAGGCCGATGTGGAGCTGGAAGCAAGAAGGGTCAGAATCAGGCAACGGTCAGTCTGCACCACTGGAGATTCTTCTTGCCATTTCATACAGAAGACCCCCTAACATGCCATTCAGGGATATCCGTACCGCCCTACAGTCTCTTTCCGACCAGTCTCTCAAGACTTCGCGCCGCCTAGATGACACATACTACTCGATCCTTGAGAGGATATCTGTGTTGCGACAGACCATTGGTACACTACATGAGCTGTCAAGCCTCACCCGCGAGCTGCACGAGAACTTTGAGGCGGACACTGCAGAGCTCGTAGACGACGTGAGTGGCCAGGTTGAAGCATTCGATAACTTCAAGACACAGCAACAGCAAGTCAGCAGCCTGGAGGAGCGCATCAAAGCGGGAAAGGAAAAGGCAGATGCTCTGACAGCAAGACTGGAGCAAGCCAAAGAGCATGTCGATGCAAGGGCCAAGTCTGAAGCAGAGTGGCAGGCAAGAAATACGCGTATGGATATCTGAATCGACTTATTGAAGTAAGCTAACATGTTCTAGATTGCATGCGCATATTCTGGATTGCAGTAGGCTTCGTAATCACCCTCTTCTTCGTCTTTGTTCTTTTCCATCCCCACGAACCAGCCCATGATGGTGCTGAACAATTCAAACCCAAATTGGACCCTGCCATTCTGAATGCCGACGTACCTGACATGGCAAAGGAAGCCATCACAAGGGCAGCAACATCCAGAGTCAGCCCTGTAGTCGACACGGCCAAGACCAGGCATGTTCTGAAGGAGGATGAGCAGCTGCGGTCATTTGATGAGTTATAATACAGTTTGGTTTCATGATACCCTAGTTGATAATAGAGCCAGTGATTATTTTATAGAATCAAGTTTGCAGTAGATCATTATTCAAAGATATAAATCAGACTTTTGATCATAGGTGGAGGGCTTCTACTCTTGACATTAATAATTTGTCTCTACCGACACCCACGCACGGCAGTGCCAAGAAATACCGACAACGTCCGACATCCAGCAACTACACTTGGCACCTACGCCTAGCACTTCCATGCCCATCATTTCCACGCCCGACAGTCACGCCTGTTAATTACCGGCATTTCTGTCAACCACTGTCACTTCTGTTAAGCACTGCCATTCTATCAACTACGCTACTATCAGCCACTGTCAACTCTCGTAAAATACTATTACTTCCCCCACCTTTCAACTTCCAAGCCCTGAATTAACACCTGCTAAGCGATACATTCATGAATTCAACTATACCAACGTATCTTCACTAAATACCGCTACCTACCCCGCTTTAGTCTAGTAACCTCTCTCACTAGTTCAAGAAGCAGACGTTATATATATTGCTATTGAGTACGAGTTTACTAGGGTAGAGCTACCATATAGAAGAGCATTGCTCATCATCTCCAACATGCACAGGACCGAGAGCATGCTCATATACTCAAGAAGAAGAAAAGACAGATCCAATCGACGACAGATGAACTTGAGTAATTCCTGTCGATAGATTCAGCTTTATAGCATAATTCCCTTTTATAAACCCATGTTGAAAACCCCAGTAGCACCTAAAAATCACCTCCAAGTATATCAAAGACTCTTCCCATCCGCAGCCTTGGTATTCAACCTCTTGACATCAACATGATGCAGCATCCGCACATTGACCGCCGTCATGCCCGGAAAGAAATGCTCGAATCGCGATCGAACCATGCACGCTGAGCCGCAGGCGCCACAGAAATAATGGTCCATTTTCTTGGTAGCAAACGAATACGACTTTGGCTAATGTATCAGCAAAGAAAAAAAAACTTCCCCCCAAAATAAAACATGCAAGATGCCTTTTTTTTCCTCACGGAGATCATGGTAAAAGGGAAGGGGAACGGGACTGCCTTACTTACGCAAAACTGCTCGATACGGCCTTTTGAGAAAACTACGCGCTCGTTGGGCACATAGACGAGTAGGTAGCTGTTGCGCGTGCAGATACTGCAGTTACATTCTGTGACGGTGGAGCTGGGGCTATCGAGTGGCGGGGAGATGGTCACGCTGTATGCAAAGGCTCCGCAGTGGCATGACGCGTTGTAAGTTGCAGCAGGGGCATCTGCTGCGGGCGCAGTGGGCATACCGATGGTATCGAGTGTAGCAGCGCCTTTGGACATTTTTTTTCTTTCTTTTTCTCTCTTTTGACTTGTGCTGTGGGTACTTGGACGAAGAGACGAGGCTGTAAAGTACTTGGAGTAAAGGAAGTGACAAATTTCCACACGTCGCCGAGGCTCAAAACTTGGGCTTGCACAGCTACTTATTTACATGGCTTGTCCTCCTCCACCCCCTGCGCTACTGTAATCAGCTTTGACGATAAGTACGGCTTCTTGCCCGTAGCAACGATGCGCCACAAAACTCCAAATGGAACCTGTTGCCAGGCTCCCGTATGCAGATTGTGTTTTGGCATGCAGGGCGTAATGCGTTGTCGCGAATCAAACGTGCGGCATGGCGCCACAGCGGCGCGTAAGTATGCGGGGGAGGGCCAGCGTACTTACAGTAAATCCTCAGCTGACTTGGCGTCGCTCGTCTCGTTCCCCAAGTGAAATCTTCAGCAGTGGAAGCTACTAGGCATAACACATACTACTCAAGACCACCAAGGACATAGGGAGGAGGCATCAAATATCGACGAACAGCCATTTATTCGAATGTATCATTCACATCCATCTACGTATCTTCTATCACGTGGTATGGGGAGGTAGTGCTTTGATACTAAGCTGTGATTCTACAAGGCGTGTACGAGGTATGAGGTTGGGTTGTATTTGTTCAGTATAGAGCTCGAGACTACAAGGCTCAGGGTGTAAGAGGTGCATCCAGGATACGCTTTTGATGAATAGTATGTACATCATACCTTTGATCCGGGTAGAAACCTATAGTGTGATGACTTACCAATCGTGGTCAAAGGCACTAAGTACAGCAAGGTCCTGACGTGATGAGACACCTAATAGAAGAACACTCATACTTATCCTCGGCTAATCTGTGCAGGTGAATGTGATATGAAAAGCCTTTCATCTAGGCCATCGTTCTTGGGAAGCTCAGCACACGGTGCAACAACAAGCAAAGACTTACCTCTTGACATGGCAACTGGGAACAAGACAGGACGACTTCACGAAACCTAAAGGTGATCAGCGTGGAAGTGGGTGCAAATTATCTTGTTACCATACGTAGTCCTACGAAGTGGCCCCGGTGGCAGTCCAGAATCCTTGTAGCGTACCAGAACGCCGCATACTCCGATCTAACCCCTACTGTGATGTACATGATAAGCAATGTGAGCCCAACCACAAGGACACTGACCCATGACTGCTCAAACCAGAAACCTTGTCCCAAACTGATAGAGGTAAATGCAACGCAACGCCGAAGTGGTGGCCCCAGGCGCAAAGATCAAAGGAAGTACTGTGAATCTTACGTTAGATGAAGATGTCCAGTTCATGTCTCTTAACCTGGTCCTCCTCAAACGCCGGGTACGCCGGAACCATGGCATCGGCGCTCTGAACGTATGCGTCGTTGTAGATGCGCCAATAAGGCTGGCGGACCTTGCGGGCGGGGTGGAAAAGACCGGCCCATACGTAATTCATGACAAGAGGAGTGCCGATTGCGTTGCGAACACCCTCAATAGCTTCGATGATCCTGTCAATGACGTGAGGACTAGTCTCGAAAAGGTTCGGCCACAGAAGGTTCAGTAAGTGGATCATGGCATCTTCGCAGTCGAGACCGACACAACCCAAAGCGACATGCTTGACTACAGAGGCGGCAGTCTGACGGTGCACTTGGTCTCGATCGATGAGAGCATCTTCCAAGAGTGGTGTGATGGCATAGACATAATCTTTGGCCATTTCACCAATGTACTCGAACATAAAGGAGAGCGACTTGAGAACACCATTCTGTACGTTGAGTTCAGGCACACGGTATTCGTTCATGAGCGCTGGGAGGACAGTGAATGGCGCACAAGTCTCTGCGACGATACCAATGGCGACGGCCGTACAGACACGAGACTGGCGCTCCTGGACTCGAAGGTTGCCGAGAAGAGTGGCCAGCACATCCTGAGGACCAATGGCCTTGGCAATGTAGCCAAACGTGTTGTTGGCAGCACGACGGATACCCTTCTTGTGGGCCTTGAGCATGTCCAAAAGCTCGAAACAGATTCTCATCCATTCACGGGGGTTCACGTAGTTTGCACCTCGGTCCGCGATACGGCCAACCAGATCAATCGTGTTTTCCTGTACCTTTTCGTGCCGATTACGAAGAATGGGTGTGAGGCGGGGCAAGAGATCCTTGATGGGCGGTTGCATGGCATGGAGACCAACAACTGTGACGATGGCACGAAGAGCACCGAGGATGGAACCAAGCACCTCAGGGTATTCCTCACCAAGGTATTCGTACAATGCCTGCGCAAGCTTGATGAGCTGGGGATCCTCGTCACACTTTTGCATTACAAAAGTAATCCGGGAGATGAGGTCTGCGGCTTGCTGGCGGACAGTGGCAGACTTGTTGTTGAGCCTAGCCAGGACCGTCGCAACAATCTGAGGAAGATAGGTCTTGGTACGCTCGCCGAGCGCATTGACAACCGTGGCAAAACCGTCAATGACAATGGGATCCTCGATAGTCTGATCCTGGAAAGCGACAAGCACACCATCAATAAGCTGCTCCTCCAGACGCTGGTCGACATCATGTGCGCCCAGCGTGCTAATCACCTTGTCGATGGTTTCGACAGTCATCTTACGGTATGCTTCGTTCTCGTCCTTCATGTTGTTAACAATACGGCCTACAATCTCCGAAACACCGGCCTTTTGCGCCAGGTCGACTGTCGTGTCCACTACTTGTCGGTAGTTGCGCTTGTCGAGAGCCATGCGTCGTACCCAAAAGTGCTTGAAGAACTCGGGCAAGACGTTGTCCTTGAGGTAGACTGGAGTGACACCGGCCGTGTTTGAGCACTGGGAAACGACCTTGAGGACGACCTTTTTCATTTCCTCGTCGGGCGATTGGAACTCGCGGATGACAATCTCCATGATCTGGCTGGTGTAGTAGTTGGAGTACTCCTCGTCCATGAGCGGAATGACATAACCCACAGCCTTCAAGAAAGACGCAAGAGCCTTGCCGCGCTGGCGACGGGCTCCAGTCCAGAGAGGGTTGAGGATATCGTCAAAAGATTCGATACCATAGGGGCTGGCAGCTTCCGCAAGAGCGGCAAGGGAGAGAGCTGTGACCATGCGGACCTTTGGCTGCTCATCGTTGAGGTTCTCGCCAATACACTCGACGAGTCCCTTTAGATGAGGCAGAATCGCACAACCCATGAGGATGGGTATCTGCTGAATAATCTTTACGCCAGTGTGACGTGCGTGCCATGACTTCTTGGATCGGCAAACGGCTCGAAGGAAGGGCAGTAGGGCGGGAATACCGAGGGCGGATGCGACGACGGCAAAGGCTCGAGCGGTCGTGTTTCGGACGTATTCGTCTTGGTGGTCCAGGTCCGGACGCATCGTACTGATCATGTGGGCCAGACCAGCAGCCTTGGCGAGGTTGGAAATGATTTCTCGACCTTCGACACGAGCATAGTAGTCTTGGTCGATAAGGAGCGGCTCGATGACGACCAGGATCTTGTGGACGTAGGGTCGAACGAGGTCGTCGAGCTTGTACAGGACACGGTCAATGACTTTGACCAGCAAATGCCGCTCCTGGTCTTCGAGGGTGCGCTCCATCAAAAGTGGCAAAATCTGGTTGAACAGAGCCCCAGCACCAAACTGCCTGGCGTTGTCCGTAAGCTGCCGAAGCGCAGTCTTTCGCATCGGCGGTGTTCCATTCTTGACTTTGAGTAGCAATCGCATAATCTTGCGCTCCTTGAGTTCCTCCACGGTCATTTCGTTCTCGTCGGCGCCGTCCGTGAGCTTTCCAAAGTACTTCATGTCCTCGTTCTTGAAGAATTGCAAATCTCCGACACCAGGGATTTCCGTCGGCAGCTGCTTGCCCATGGCAGCCAAGCTGTTGTCTGCTTCCGGAATCAAGAAGCCCTGGTATCCAGTCGGGAGAGCGGGCATGCCAACTGGTCGTCGGACGGGCTCATAGCCTGGCGGTGGCTCGAGGATCTTGTAGCCCTCGGCCTCGCCCGGGAGCATCATATCGAGTTGCTCATCGGACAGCGGGGCGTTGCGGCTCGAGATGTCGGTACCAAAGGCAAAAGTCTGAGAGACGGGATGAGCACCGCTGGCAGCGGGGGCGGGCGTTGCAGTGCTTGCAGGGGCCACAGCAGTGGTGTCCCAACGTGATCGGGCTGGCGCAGCAGCTTCCTTTGTGTCTTCTGGCGCCGGTGACCATCGCGAGCGCTTCTTGGGCTCTGCCCCTTCTTCTTCTTCTTCTTCTTCTTCCTTGCCATCTTGCTTGGCCGCAGGGGCCTCGTCGTCTGCAACCTCATCCCACCGTCTCCTTTTGCGGGTCTTTTTCATAGGCGGGGTTTTGTCGCCGTCGACGGCGGCAGGGGCATCATCGTCTTTGAGTGTGGGCTTGTGATCGAGAACCTCGTTGCCTCCAGACCGTTCCTTGTCCTCGATCAATTTCTGCACACGCGCCTCCTCGCGTTCAAACTCGCGTTGCTTCATGACATCCTTGTACGACTGGCCGGCTTCATCGCCATCTTTGGCAAAGGGGTCGGCGCGCGCGGGGGAGAGGGCGCGATCGAACCGTCTTCGCTGGTAATCGGTCTCGCGCGACGCAATCTGGGCCTGCTTCTCGCGGCTGTCGAGGATGTCTGCCTCGCCCGCGTCGCCGTGCGCAAACTCGTTCATCATCTCCTTGGAGGCTGTGTATTGGCCAACCAGGCTCCGGCCGTTGAGCTGCACGTCGTCCATGTCGTCATCCTGATCACCGACAGCGATGGAGCTGACATAGTCGCCGTTGTTTCCGCCATACAGCTCCTTGTCAAAGGCCTCTGTGAGCGACTGCTTGTTGTTGGAGGTGTCCCCACTGGCGCCATTGGCCCTTGGGTTTCCTGCGCGCGGCCCGGCCATTTTTGCTGCAGGTTGCGTGACGTCGAGGCGTGGTTGGGGTTGATTGAGGGGATGGCAACACGGTAACGTGAGCTTCTCTCAAGTTTCGAGACGCCGTGCCTAGCGCGGGCCTGTTTGGGCCTAGCGCGTGGCTTAGTCATGCGCGTGGAAGCAGCTCGGTGTCGCAGGCTCAGGCCATGTCACGTGTCGGCAGCCCAGACCCGCCATGTCTTGTTGCAGGCGCCCAACAAGCAGCGGTGGAAATGCTACATGGTTGCTCGTCTCACACTGATGCAGCCAGCTTGACGCGTACGGGTGCGTTGTGCTAGTCTCACGGCGTACCAGTGCCGTTGTTCTTATTCGCATTATGTTGACACATGGGACCGCAGGCGGGCGTGGTGCCATTGGCGGAAGCGCAGCATAATGGAGTCTGAATGCATGCTAGGAGCCGTGTCTTTTTTGGTCGCGCTGCTAGCCCGATTCTGCAGTGACAGTAGCGTCTGTGGCCCAGAAAGGCCGAGCGGAAATGTTGGCTTACCACAGGCCCGTGTACAGTACGGCAAAGTTTGGGCGCGTCCGGAGCCGACGCGTTGCTTATTTGATCGTCTGTCTGACATGGACACGGGAGGTGCATGGGAGACAGAGAGCTTGTTCGTGGTGTATACATGTACAGTACACGACATGGCCTGGGCAGCCGTCTGTTGCATGTGGCTCGGTCGCAGAGGCGGGTGGCGGCGGCCCCCTATGTACGCGCATGCACGCCACGCGTAGAGTTTGTAGCGACGGCACCTGTTGTTGTGGATTGCATTGTGTGTGTATTTGTTTTGGCACCACGGCTCCCTGGCCGCCTGCGCAGCTAGGGCCGAGCTCGTCGTCATACGATTAGGTGGCTTGCTGATCGCCCTGGTGCTCGAGATGCCCACACCCACCACCCACCTCGTCCCCAGCCATCGTGCTCACACGGCCCACACCCACACCCACACCCACACCCACGAGCATGCCCCAGCATGCCCCAGCATGCCCAAACACGGCAACGCAAGCATCGCGTGGACCGTCCGCGTCCAGGGCCGTCGAAACCTACTGCCCGTCCCTCCACGCAGCCACTCGCACTGGCTGCTAAAAATACCGTCTCGCGCTGCGGGGCGACCGCACAGTAATCCGCCGAACTCCAATGGGTGCGGGCCTCGCAATACGGGCCCAGGCGGCGAATGAGCAAAGGCGCAGCGTCGTGCGACCCATGCCAACGGTGCATGAAACGGGCACATCGCCTCTGTGCTGTTCTGCCAGCCACACAGCACCGTCGCGGCAGGCCGGGGCCCGTGGGAGCACTCCGCTGCTGATAACGACAGGCCCTGTCCCGCCTGCTTTGGACCCGTCCGTCGATCCGACCTGCCTGCCTCTCGCTTTTATTGTTTTGCGCGTGCCCGCTCGTTCAACCCTTCGTTTCCCGACCTCGTCCATTCTTCTTCTTTTAATCTTGCTTCCAGGCTCCCACCGCCCCGCCTCAAACGGCCTCTAGCAAAATGGCGACGGTGGCGCACAACTATGCACAGGATGACGTGCACCCTCTCCTCAGGCACCCCCGACCCATCAAGCGCGATCCCGCCAAAGCACACCGCATGTTGGGATACCTGGCCGACTCGGAAGAAGCATTCAAGGGCCTGCACCGGGAAAAATCTGTCACCACACGATGGCTGGAACGGCCAATGTACGAACAGAGGGAGGCGGCCAACGCGGAAGAAGAAAGGAGCATGGCCAAAGCCGAACCCACACCAGAGATTGAGGCCAAGGACGAGCCCAAACCACTATTGTCGGTGCACAGTGTGATGATTCCACAGGAGAAGCGGCACAGTGACAGCGATTCAGACCTCCTCGACAAGTGGATCAACCCGGATAGGCCGACATCGTCTATCAATCCTGAGACATCCATGGTGAAGCTTCCCGACTCGGAACCCATTGCTAAGCGCGACACATCGTCTGTCACACGACGCCCGCCGCCACTTGCACGCCCGCTATCTTATAACCCTCAGCACTTGCTGACGCCGGAATGGACTGCCTCACCCTCTACGATGGGTCCTGAAACAGCGGGCCTGCCGCCTCTGTCATCATATGCCGAGAGCCCACGGAAGCCAAGCAGCACATCTTCACGGGGCAGCTGCGAGTGTGAGCAGCGAAATCCCGCCACATGGAAGAACAAGTCGACGCAGAAAGCAAAGGAATCGCGGGCAGAACGTCCAGTGTCATACCATCCACAAAGCTTTACTTCGTTCGAGAATCCAGCAGTACAGCCACGCCAACGCCCAACATCATTTGCAAACTACCACCAACGCAAACGTTCTGGGACAAAGATTGCATCCTCACGAGGCTTCCGAAAAGACAGTTTCCCCGCCAGCTCGTCAAGGCCACCGTCCGGCAGTTTCTCAAAGGCAGTTTCAGGAGAAAACATTGAGAATGACACGGTATATCAACGCTTCGGAGACGACGAGGTTGGCCCACCTACGCCTGCAACATCGATATCGCCCGCCATCCCGCCGCCATCCGTATTCTCGGCAACTCCAGTGACGCCCGTGGCCACCACATTCGATTCGTTTGACAAGTTTGAGCACCTCGAGGAGAAGCCGAAGCCAGAGAAGAAGTCCAAGAACCGATGGTCCACGATACCGCAGGCCCTCAAGAACCTTGGAGGGCGCAGGCGAGACTCGACGGCTGCCTCGCAGGAGACGCCCAAATTCACCATGGTCGTCGACGACCTCCGCCGGCTGAAGCTCACGGAAGACAACCTGAACATGCACGAGCACGAAGCAAACCGCTCTTCCGTCGCCCCCCGACGCCAGTCCACTCTCGGCATGATTCCCACGCCCCAATACTCGCCCTTTGACCCGTCTGCCAAGAAATCCGCGCCCCAGCTCGGTGCGCCTCTCCCCGCGCCCTTTGCCCCCTGGGCCACAGACGCACCTCCCAGTCCCAGCGCATCCATCGACTACCAACGGCGGCGCCGTAGCAGCGGCACCTCGTCGCTCTCCCCGAAGCCCACACCGCTCGGCATCCGCGTCGAATCTCCCTACCAGCAGTACCAAGCCCGTCCTTCGTCCATGCACTCATCGATGCACTCGCCCCGTAGCACAAACACGTCGGCGTTTCCTTCTCCACACCACTCATCCACATTCCCCGCACAATACACCTCGCACGCCCACCATCACCACCATCACCACCAACACCACCAACACCAACCTCACTACTCTGGCTCTTCGCGGCCTCCTACCGCAGAAGCCCCTCGTCTCGGCACGCCCGCCTCACGCCGCAACACACCCGCCCTCGAGCGCACATGCATTCTGTGCAAGACGGCCAAGCCAACAATGGAATTCATGTCCCGCCGCATTACCCAAAACTGCTGGCACGAGCCTGCTACGTGCGCGGGATGCTTCCACGCGTGGATCTCGCGGTGCATGGCTGCTGCGGGTGGGCGCGGCATCGACGCTTGCTCGTGTCCTGAGTGTGGCGAGGCAATGAGCAGGGAGGATGTGTTTGCTGCGACCGGGGGTGCAGCCTGTCCGCCTTGAAAAGTCTTGTTCTTTTCTTGTCTTTCCCTTTCCATGCATGCATGCATCTTTTCTGCTCTCTTTCTTCCTTTGTTTATTTATCACAAATTTTTTTTCTTCTCTGTTTCTTTTCTTTTCTTTTTTGATTTGTTTTGGACATTTAGATGCGAGGCCAAAAAAATTATAAATTGCCGCATATAGTCATGGTCATAGTCATAGTCATAGTCGTTAGTTTATGATAACGAAAAAACCTTTTTTTCTGGGTCTGGAGCTCGATGGTAGTTTTTTTTTTTTTTCTTTCTAGTATCTCGTTTTCCAGACGTATATTGGAAAGTGGGAGGTTATTTTTTTTCTTTCAATCAGTCATTCATTTGTTTGTTTGTTCATTCACTTATTCACTCATTCATTCATTCATTTGTTCAGCTAGTAGGTATATATATATGTTCTTGTAATGTATGAATTAGTAGCTTTTTTTAGTATCATGCTATGGCGGGGCCTTTTAGTGCTGCTGCCGTCTTTGGCTAAATTGATCAATCAGCATCATCTGTATACCAGATAGGGGGGGGGAAGGGGGGAATAGTATGTAGGTCACTTTGGGTGGAGTTTTTTTTTCTTTTCTTTTATTTTCAAGTGTTTCTTTGGTTAGTTAGTGCTTAAGTAAATTTTAAAAAAAAATTGAGAAGAGTCTTTGTTTCTTTGGTTGTTTTCGCATGTCGTGTTTCCGGCCTACTTGACCGTGTACTCAGTTGCCGTGGGTTTTCCATGGTCGTTACATACTTAGTGGTGCACGTCCCACGGACATGGTGGTGCGCGGTAGACAGGGGGGGAGGGGGGGGGGGGAACTTCAGGGCACGACGTCAAGGGGGCAACCCTGTGGGAAAAGAGATCAAACAAATACATTGCCAGTTTCCACGGTGAATAAACATAACGGGTGAGCACGCAAGAGTCACAAAACAAGTACGTCAATGCGTTTTACTCATGGAGAATCGTGATATTGACCAAGTAGACACATGTAATAGTCAAAGTCGTAGAAGAAGAAGAAGAAGAAGGTAAGTATGTATGTATGTAAGTAAGCACAGAGAAAATCCCCCCAGTCATCAGGCCCAGAGTCACCAGGATCTGAACGGTAGCAGCAGCAGTAGCAGCAGCAGCAGGTAAGACGCCAACTTCTCAGCTCTTACTTGATGTTTGCCGTTGCAGCGACCCATGCCGGGTTGCGCGCAGGATCAGCTGTGGTGCCAACGCAGTCGGTGAGGAACTTTGTCCAGCCGTCCTCGGTGGCAGCAGCCAGGCCAGCGCGCACATCAGCACTGCACTGGGTGCTTACGAACCAGGCGGCGCTGCCAAAGCTCTTCTCGTCGTCGCTGTTGACCAGGTCGAGCACGGCCACGAGACCCGCGTCGCCACCCTTGGCCTTGGCCTGCTGCACGGCGTCTGCACCGGCGACACTGGTCGCGTACTTTTCGATAAACGGCGGCATGGCCATCACTGCGAGGTAGAGGGTTAGTTTTTTGTCTTTACAACACACAATAGACAAAGAAATGACTTACTCCGCGTTCCCTGGCCAGGACGGCCCGGAAAGTGGTTCTTCTTGTACTTGAAGTCGCCGCTCTCAAACAGCTCGTAGGCGACAATGGCGGCCTGCTCGCCCTTGGCCGTGATCTTGTACGTCGCAAACGCCTTGTTGAGGGCTGCCGCGGCCTTGGTGGCGTCGGCACACTCCTCTGGGAAGTCTGCGCCGGAGCATGACTGCGTCTTGGGCGCAATCGTGACCAAGGTGGCGGCGGTCAGGCCCCCAGCGTTGGATCCGCCGTTGCAGTCGGGGACGGGCGCGGCCAAAGTGCAGGCGGCGAGGGCGCTGGCGAGGAAAATGTTCTTCTTGAAGCCCATGGTGGTGGTGGTGGTGTGGTAGACTTGGTTGTGGTTGTGGGAGTCGTCGACTTGGACAATCAAGCAGTGCTCTCGAGTTTTATGGTGGAATGGGTGTCGTGGTTGAAAGGTATTGTTGCTATTGTTGCTGTCGTTGTATAAAAGTGAAGGGGGGAGAATGCAGGCTTCTTAAAAGAGCGACGTGGTGAAGGATGGACAGTGTAAAGCGTCTGCCCCGCAGAGAATGGAAAGGGCTAAAAAAAGACAAGGAGAGCAATGGATGGGGCCGTGGCAGTGTGAAGGAAACGGAACGCCCAAGATATAGGGCGGTGCAGGCTGGCGGGCGTTTGCTTGGGGTGCCTGACGAGCATGCCGGCCAGGCACCGTGTTACCCTAAGCGTGCCTGGCGGGCGGCGGGCGCACGAGCCGCCACAGCCAATCACCCGTGTGCGAGGTGACTGGCGCTGCACGTGACCGGGCGTGGCGCAGGAGTGATTGGCTGTGCGTGGCGGCGATGCAGGGGGCGTCTCCAAACGTGAAACACGTCGCCCGTCGACAGCCGTCAAAAGCGATTCCAGCACCGCCAGCCTAAGATTGCAACATGGCCCGCCAAAGCCGTGGCATCAGGCAGCCAGCCAAGTACTGCAGCCAGCGCCCGTGGTTGGTGCTGGCCGCGGCAAGCTCGCAGCGCGCCCGCCAGCCTGCCAGCCTGTCGTGTCAGATGGGCCCGCAGCTGAATGGCCTGCATCACCAAGGACCGCCTGTGCCTGCGCTGCGCCTCCCAAGCGCTCAATGTCAACAATGCATCGTCGAGCGAGCTGAACACGGCGTCTCCACTCGCCGCCACTTGCCCTTTGTTTAACCCGCGCCTCGTCTCGCGCCTCTCATGCGCTGTTTTGTTCTGCGCTGTTCTGTTCTGTTCTGCGCCTGGTCGCGCTTGCTCTTTTCGTTTCGTGACATCATCCATCGACTCCGAGGATGTGCTCCGCCCGATGACGGCACCCCATTGGTAACCTTGACCTGCACCTGCACCTGCACCTGTGCCATGTGTTGCTGCTACCTTGCCCCTCACTCCCTGCTCCTGCAAACGTTTCTTCTTGCGCCGCTGAACCAAACACCACCACCACCACCACCACCACCACCACCACTACCACCAAGATGCCTGTCGTAGAATCAAAGTTCGACCCCAAGGACATGCAGTTCCGCCGCCTGGGCCCCGCCGGCCTCAAGGTGTCGGTCCTGTCGCTGGGTGGCTGGCTGACGTACGGAGGCACGCAAAAGGGCTCCATTGTCAAGGACTGCATGCAAGAGGCCTGGGACCATGGAATCAACTTCTTCGACACGGCCGAGGTCTATGCCGCCGGCGAGTGCGAGGTCGAGATGGGCAAGGCCTTCAAGGAGCTGCAATGGCCGCGCGACGAGTACGTCTTGTCGACAAAGGTGGCCGCTCCATGAACTCCAACCAAGCGCCCTCCGCCCACACTAACTTGGGCCACAGATCTTCTTTGGAACGCGCAGAAAGGAACCCAACACCAGGCAAGTTGGGGACGCGCCACGTGATGTTGCTGGGCTAACCCGTGTGTGTGCGTGTGCAGGGGCCTGTCCAAGAAGCACATTGTCGAGGGCTTGAAGAGCTCTCTGGCGCGCCTCGAGCACTCCTATGTCGATGTCGTCTTTGCCCATCGCTTTGATCCCGAGTAGGCAAGGATGCGCCGTCTGCACAGGAACACCATGCTAACGGGTTTGCACTAGTGTGCCAATGAGGGAGATTGTCGAAGCTTTCACCCAGACGATTAACATGAACTTGGCGTACTACTGGGGCACGTCGGAGTGGTCTGCAGAGCAGATTCAAGAGGCGTGCGACATTGCCGAAAAGTACAACCTCATTGCGCCCATTGTCGAGCAGCCGCAGTACAACGCCTTCCACCGCGAGCGCTTCGAGAAGGAGTATGCGCCGCTGTACAAAAAGTACCAGTACGGCACGACCATCTGGAGCCCTCTGGCCAGCGGCCTGCTCACGGGCAAGTACAACGACGGAATTCCAGAGGACAGCCGCTTCGCCACCAATGCCGACTTTTTCAAGAACACCATCGACTCGCTCAAGAGCGAAGAGGGCCAGGCCAAGATCAACAAGGTCAGGGAGCTGACCAAGGTGGCCGAGAGGCTGGGGGGCACGACGACGCAGCTGGCGCTCGCATGGGCTGCGAGCAACCCCAACGTCAGCACCGTCATCCTGGGCGCGAGTAAGCCCGAGCAAGTGCGAGACAACTGCGGCGCTCTCAAGCTGCTGGCCAAGTTGACGCCCGAGGTCAAGGACGAGATTGAGAAGATTCTCGACAACAAGCCCTAGGGCATGCGCGAGTTGCAAGTATGTAATCAATGACTTGGCCAGACCATAGACAATGCAACGTAGACCACTCCAGGACAAGCGTCGGCCATGGCTTGGCCAGACACAGACAATGCAAGTTAGCCACATGCGCCTTTGCTCGCATGACCATGGCAGGTATTAAGCTTTGTGGTGAGGCGGCAAGACCATGTCGTAAGAGATGATGTGCAGGCGGCATGCACGTGGGCCGGGAGCAGATGGTTGGGGCGCCTTTGCAGCTGGCAAGGCGGCGTCTGGAGATGGAGCTGGCAGCTGGTGCCCATGACCATTGCAACCAGGAATGGGCTGTGCCTCGAGGCGTGTCGGGGGGGCCGGTAGCGGCGGGGCCAGGAGTGCAAGTGCATGTCGAGGCTTTTGTTTTTTTGGGGGGGCGGTCCGTCAGCTCTGGGCCCTAGGCGGGCCATGGATGCAGAGCCGCACGCAGATGGAGGCAAGCAGGAGCACTAAACCACCAGGCGAGGCGGGTGCATGGCGTAGGGCCCAAGGATGCAGGCCGATTCCAAATCGCAGGCCGGGGCCGTGTGGACGGCGATGATCTTGACCGCATCGCATAGCGCATTGCGGTGCAGGCTCGCTGCTACTAAACCACGCTGGATATCGCACCACAAGTGTGAGACCTGTCCCCCCCCCGAGCCCCCAGAGCAGTCTTCCCAGTCGCAGCGTCGCTTCTGCCGTGCTACACGACCAACCTCGACGCCTGTGACGCCAAGAGCCCCCTCGGCTGTCTCAATTGCATCAGCCGCTACTCGCCCATCTCGCGCCACCACCGCCGCCGCCTGCCCTCTTGCCCCTCGCTCGCCTTGGGCATCCATCCATCCATCCATCCCTCCACCCCTCGATCCATCCGTCTCTCTCCAGCACCTCTCGGCTCCCAGCAGCTCTCGTCCTCGCAGCGCCCGACGCTCCGCCCGCCCCCTGGCCTGTCTGCCGACGCCGCCGCCGCCGCTGCCGCCGCCGCCGGGCGCAGGTGTAGGGTCGCCTGACATAAGCCGTCCATCTGAGCGCCTTGTATGTTTTGGATGTGCACAGGGATGGCGCGCAAACTGATGGATCTTCTGCAGTTCAAGAATAGCGATAGCGCACCCTCGCCTCTCCACTTGCAGTACTGCCCTCGTCCCAGTCGAGTTGCCAGGCCCGTCCAGGCCCGGCCAGTCCCCGTCTGTCCAGCCAGCTCGGCCAGCTCGGCCAGCTCGTCTGTCCAGCCCGCCGCCAGCCATATTAGCGAAAGCGCCCTGCAGCCTTCGGACCGCTCTTGTGCCCGCCGCCAGCCATCTTCAATGCACCATCTCTCTTCTTAGCATGGCTGCGACCATCAAGTCCGACCCCTCCATCGGGGACACACACTTTCAGAACGGCAGTGGTAAGCAGCCCTTTTTTTTCCTGCCGTCTTTGTCGTGCGCTTGAACCCGTTGTCCCCCTTTGACGTTGGTTGTGTTTTGTCTCCGCCTCGCGACTCCTGTGCTTTGTGCTTGGCATGCCCGCGCGCCGCCCCTCATTGGCCAGCCGCTTGTCGTAGCCTTTTCCATCTTTACTCCGCACCAGGAAACCGGCACCGCAGAGACACACCAAGTCTCGTCGTCCCAGGCCCGCCGATGTCAGCATGGCGTTGCTACACATGCCTCACGGCTCTGCTGCGAGCCGGTCTTTGACCATCGCATGAAGGCCATGCTACCTGGTAAACTCTTTTTTGGCCTCAGTCGCTCCAAGGCCCCGAGGACACTACATATACATGGCTGTGCTACGCTGCATTCCCCGCGTCCAAGCTCATTACATACACATCCACACGTACATGCCTTTGATTTGTTTTCTGTTTTGATATCTCCCAATCAGCTTTTTTTAATCCGCAAAACACAATGTCGCATCACCGCTACATGTCCTGGTCCGATTCCCACGTACTGACCATGGCGCCCACCTACCCTCCCGCCGGCGCGCCCAACGAGTATCCCTCTCCTGCTGCCTCGCGCCGTCCTTCAGACTGCTTCTCTGAGATGAGCATGGGCAGCAGCCGAAGAGGGAGCTTGGCGGCGTTTGCGCCGGATGTGGAGAGTGCCGGGCAATGGCAATCAATAGGCAGCGATTCCAAGAGTCCTCTTGCCCAGTTTGGCTTCTTCAAGAGCCTGACCGACAAGAAGACGACACGAGGTTTGTCTCGACGCCTATACCGCTCCCACGCAACCCGACTAACACGACTGCAAGATGGCCAACCGCCAAAGAGACGCGGCCCCAAACCAGACAGCAAGCCGGCCTTGACTCGCAGACAGGAACTGAACCGTCAGGCGCAGAGGTAGCATTGACAAAGCGATGCGAAACATGAATCATACACTGACTCTGTCCACTAGAACGCATCGGGAAAGGAAAGAACTATATATCAAGGCGCTCGAGCAGGAGGTCATTCGTCTCAAGGATACCTTTGCTGCCACGTCGCACGAACGCGATGCCTTTGCTGAAGAGAACCGGAGACTCCGAGAGTTGCTCATGGCGCACGGCATCTCGTTTGATCTGTCCAGTCGGCCCTCGAATGGCCTGGGCCAGGTCGGCAGCTCCACGTACGGAAGTTCGACCGGTAGCGTTTCAGGCTACGGACAAGGCTCAGCCTCGACCGTCTACACGTCGCCACCAACACGCGGATCGACGTCTCACGACGGCATGACCCATCAGTCAATGGCTTTGCAGCAACAGCAGCAGCATCAGCAGCAGCAGCAGCAGCAAGCTCAACAGCCCAGCCACCACCAACCCCAAGGCATGGACTATGACCAGATTGGCATAGACTTCGTTTTAACGTACGACCGAACGCCCTACCTTTCTCCTCCGCCCCAGCAGTAATGCGCTTGCGTCTTTTTCTTGTCCTTTTGTTTTCCATACTCTCGTACGTTCTTCTTCAATCTGAATCAGCTCTGTTCTGACAATCTTGTCTGGCAGGCTTGAACGACCGTGTATGGATCACATGCAGTATCTGATGGTGCGAGCCCATGATGCCGACGAAAACATCAGCGGCCACGCCCTCATGGCCACGGCCCCGCCGGATGCGCACATTACAAACTGCCCAGAGGAAAAGTATCCGCACCAGATGCCCGACGTAAAGATGCCAGATCTGATGAAGCTGCTGGATCTGAGCAATCGCCTGCCCCTTGATGGGGAGATTACGCCCATCATGGCCTGGGCAAAGATTCTCCAGCACGACAAGCTGCGGGACCTGTCCAAAGAGGATATTGAGCTCATCAAAGGAGAGCTCCTCGCCAAAGTCCGCTGCTACGGGTGAGTGGTCTAGGATGCTGTCATCTTAGCACCAGCTAACATTTGCAGATTCGGCGCCGTGCTCGAGGAATTTGAAGTCAGGGATGCTCTGATGACTGTGCTTGCTGGCAAATGCGCGAACGGGTCCCCACCCACTGTATAACGTGCGTTCTCGAGTAACAAAGTATTGGTTGTATGTTTTGTAGATAATAATATATAATATCCTTGGCTTATGCATCATGACTGTGTGGAGAAACGTGGATTGATGACGATAAACGTGTCGGAGACTTTTGTCGTGCATGCCGTCGGCCGCCATGGCGCGTCTGCGCCGAGTCAGGGTCCAGTCCAGAGCCCCGCGCGCTGGCACGGCCTCGGGCTCGTCCTCCTCGACTCTGGTACATTCCTTACTCGTGAAACACACAAATTGTTGCGCCGTGTTCCAGGCTTGCACAAAGTTGCCTGTGCCGTCTTGCTCGTCTACTACTTACTTTGGGCCGTCCCCCCTTAGCATCGCCTCCACCAAAGCTACTCACTTGCGCCGCCCACCCCAACCATGTCTGAACTCAGCGTCTACGACAACGACCCAACCATATACCTCTTCACCTCGCTAACTGCTGGCTCCTCGCACATCATCACTGCCACCTCGCGAATCGAGACAATCCTGAAGGCGAACAAGATCCCGTTTAAAGGGGTAGACACTGCGACGGATGAGCTTGCCCGGAAGCTGTTCCAGCGGAGAGCAAGTGGCAAGAAGCTGCCCCTGATCGTGAAGGAGGGATATGTTCTAGGCGTGGGTACTATGCGCAGCGCATTGCTGGAGCAAAACGCTGACCTTGAACCACACAGGGTATCACCGAAATCGAAGAATGGAACGAATACGACGAGATCAGAGAGGCCCTAGGTGTCACCTCTGCCTTTACCCCTTTTCCCGCGAAACCTGGGCCCCCGCCCATGGCAGCACCAGTCTCCGCCGCGTCCGCATCGTCCAAGGGCGCATCCAAGAAGGAGGATGTCCCGCTCCTTAGCCCGGAAACGAATCTTGCGCTCCGTCAGCTGGGTGCCGAGGCCGCAAAGAAGGCCGCGTCGTTGAAGCCTACTCCTGGCAACATCAAGACGACGAATCCATTGCTGGCCGAGAAGACGAATACCCCGACTTCAGCTTCATCCATGAAGAGCCCTATCAAGGAGGAACTCGCTGGTATTCTCTCGCCCAGGTCCGTTCCGCTTCCCGATACGCCCAAGGCTGCGACGCCGACTACACCGAGTGCGACCAAGGATTCCAAGGCTGTTGAGTCGGCAAAGGCGGACGAAAAGGTAGCTGAAAAGACAGATGAAAAGGTAGTTGAGAAGGTAGACGAAAAGTCAGACGATAAGGCAGAGGTGAAGACGGATACAAAGGATGCCGAGACGGACGCAAAGGAAGTGAAGGTAGAGGTAGAGCCAGAGGCAAAGCCAGAGGCAGAGGCCAAGGTAGAGGTCAAGGCTGAAAAGGCGGAGGCAAAGGCCGCAGCAAAGCCTACTGCCAGCAAAGACACCAAGTCCAAAAACACAAAAGCAAAGGTCACCACATCAAAGGACATCAAATCAAAGGACACAAAGTCAAAAGATACCAAGACAAGCTCCTCATCCAAGACATCCACGTCAAAAGCGACGCGCAAACCCACAGGCGGTCTCTTTGGTCTGGGAAAGCCTGCGCCAAAGTCCAAATCGAAATCGACGTCTGCTAGCAAGACAACAACAACAACCAAGTCAAAAGACGTAAAGTCAAAGGATGCAAAGACATCAAAAGAGACGGCTGGAAAGGCCGTTCCAAAGATCTCTGACGTACAGAAACCCGTCTCGATGCCTCCTTCGATGCATGACGACGCCAAGAACCCTGAGCTAAGTGCTGGTCCAATAAGTACAACCCAAGAGGACGCTAGCAAGAACGAGGAAGAAGTCGAGAAGGAGGAAGGTTCTGAAGAAGAGGCCTCCGAGGAAGAAGAAGACGATGATGACGATGACGAAGATGAAGAGACGTCAGACGAGGAAACTACCACAGAAGCCGCCGCAAAAAGCAAACCAGCGGCGGCGGCGGCAGCACCAGCACCAGCACCAGCAGCACAGAAAATCGTGTCAGCTGAAGAGGAGAAGAAAGAGGAGGAAGATGACGATGATGATGACGACGACGAAGACGATAGCGAAGAGGAAGAGGAGGAAGCAGCAAAGACGCAGAAACAACCTGCTGCCGCCCCAGCAAAACCCGCTGCTGCTAGCGCCAAAGAGTAGACTTGTCTCCCCCGCCTTCTTTTTTTTTTCCTTGTATTACATACATCTCGTTCTTCGTCCTTGGAACTAGTCGTGTCTAGCCCAGGACAAGAAGAAGGGTGAAAATGTCGTGTGAGAGTAAGAGTAGGAATGAGTACGCGATGAGAGTTTCTTGTTGGCACTTTGCGCGCTCGCTCGCTCGTTTGTTCGTTCGTTTGTTCGTTCATTTGGCGGCGGTTTTTCTTCTTCCTTCCTTTCTTCCTTCCTTCCTTTCTTCCTTCCTTCCTTTCTTCCTTCCTTCCTTCCTTCTTTGCTCTAGGTGTAGACGTACGGGACGGGACGGGACGGGGGTTCTTTTTCTTCTTATTCTTCTTCTCTTTTTTTTTCTGTATTACCTTTCTTTATTCGATCCCTTTTTTCTTTTCACCCCCGCAATATAAACATGCCTGGGTTGTGGCTGTGGCTGTAGGTGTAGGATAGCTTTGTGACAATATATATATATATATATAGTATTATTATTGTTTTTTTTTAAATCCAAGTTTTTTTTCTCCATGCATTTTCCGCACGTGGGGGAATGGGTTTTTCTTCTTCTTCTCTTTCCTGCTTTGCTGTTGTTGCTCTGGTGTCCATGTATCTGTTTTCGGAGTCTTTCGTCGTGTCGCTTTGCTTATGCCGTGTATATCATGCACTCTACAATCAAACCGACATCAAAAAAAAAGAGAGAGAGAGAGAGAGAGAGAGAGAGAACATACTCAGATTTCCTCAACTACATAACTAATTCATCAGCCGAATTGAACCTGTACACGAAATGAATATATGCAGAAACGGATCGTCGCTGAATGCTTATGCTACATACGTAACGTGTTTTACAAGCGAGCGCCGCGTACAAGCGAGCGCCGCACCCCACCAACTTTGTGCACCTCTCTCATCTCAATACATAATGGCTCAACGCAACGCTAGTCAGTTAGCTTTAAATGAAGTAGATATCCAGCTCGCTATATCCTCTATTGAATCTGGTCAGATATAGAGTAATCGCAGTGCTGCTGCTATCTATAACGTGTCAGAACGAACAATCCGCCGCCGACGCGTCGGCAAGCCTGCCCGACGCGATTGCCAGCCCAACTTAAAGAAGCTTACTAAGCTAGAAGAGCAGGTGATAATTGATCATGTACTTCATCTGGATCTACGTGGATTTTCGCCTACCTATGCAGCTGTGCGAGATATGGCTGATAGACTGCTGGCTGCGCGCGGCGCTGGCCAGGTTGGCGTCCACTGGCCGCGCAACTTTGTCAAGCGTACTGACAGTCTTACAACGCGTTTTAATCGAGCGTACGATAGGCAGAGAGCCTTGTGTGAAGATCTAGTCTTAATTAAGAGCTAGTTTAAGCTTGTGGAGAAGACAAAGGCTAAGTACGGCATCTGTGACGAAGACGTCTACAACTTCGACGAAGCGGGCTTTATGATGGGCAAGATCGCGACTTAGCTAGTTGTTACAGCGTTAGAGAGAAGAGGCCGGCCAAAGGCTGTTCAACCAGGTGGCCGAGAGTGGGTAACGTTTATCGCTGGGATCAATGCAGCTAGCTGGTCTATCCCACCGTTCCTTATCTTTACTAGCAAGCATCACCTATCTGCCTAGTATAAGGAGACAGAGATCCCACGCGACTAGGCGATCGCAGTTAGCGACAATGGCTGGACGACTAATAAGCTAGGAGTTAAGTGGCTAAAGCACTTTATTAAGCATACGGATAGCAAGGTTGTTGGGGTACGCTAGCTGCTTATTCTTGACGGCCATAAGAGCCACCAGTCACTTGAGTTCCAAGAGCTCTGTAAGGCAAACAATATCTATACGCTCTGTATGCCGCCTCACTCATCTCACCTACTCCAGCCTCTTAACGTTGGCTGCTTCTCGCCATTAAAGCGCGCGTACAGCCGTGAGGTGGAGAGCCTAATACGCAACCACATCAACCATATCACCAAGCTTGAGTTTCTACCAGCGTTCAAGGTAGCCTTTGATCGATCCTTCATGGCAGCCAATATCTGCTCAGCCTTTTAAGGCGCAGGCCTTGTTCCTTTCTAGCCAGACACTGTTCTATCAAAGCTTAACGTACAGCTGCGTACGCCTACTCTAGTAGCTGCTCTTGCAGAGGCCGTCTGGCAGGCTCGTACCCTAAGCAACGTACGCGAGCTTAAAGCCTAATTAACGCTAATACGTGATCGGGTCTAGCGGCATAAGAGCTCGTCACTAGCGTCAATTATTGCGGCGATTAGCCAGCTTAAGAAGGGGGCAGAGAGAATAATGCTCTTGGCTGAGCTAATGCGTGATCGGATCGCCAGCCTTGAGAGGGCTAACGAGGTAGCAACAAAGCGTAGGTAGCGTAAAAGGAAGTGGATATAGAAGCATGGAGTGCTAACAAAGGGAGCTGGAGAGGATCTACTTGCTTAGCGTGAGGCTGATTAGCAGATTGCTCATGAAGAGCGTCAGGGAGGAGAGCGATCAGGTGTCAGCCGCCAGGCTTTGGCGCGCTGCAGTAGGTGTAGAGAAACTGGCCACAACTCGCGTACGTGCAAGAAAGATACTCTAGGTACTGCTTAATCTATTATATTAATATACAGTAAAACAACTATATTGTGGTGGAACTACAGGCTTATAGAGGTGCGCAGGTTTGGTGGGGTGCGGCGCTCGCTTGTACGCGGCGCTCGCTTGTAAAACACGTTACATGTTATTGCTATGCTATGCTAGGATACTCTACGCCATTAATGCCATGCTCTACATACCTTTCCATACATACATCCATACATCCATACATACATATACATGCATGCGTCTTTTTTTTCTCCATCTATATATCTATCTACGGCGTGGAAATCCAGAAGAAGAAGAAGGGGGGCGGGAAGAACAAGAAGAACAAGAAGAACAAGAAGAACAAGAAGAACAAGAAGAACAAGAAGAACAAGAAGAAAGGGGGAGGGGGAGGAGGATGAAGAAGAAAAGGTGAGATAACAAAATACCTAAATCACCGAAACCCAAGAAAGAAAGAAAGAGAACTAAAAAAAAAACTTGAAGCTGGATATCCAAAAGATATTAGTGCGAGAGAATCATCCTACCGTGGAGAAAACAAAAACACCCCTTCAAACAATCGCTACTTAGTCCCGCACCAGTGCAAACCTCATCTCTAAGCAGCAATATCCAACCCCGCCTTCTTCAAACCATCGAGATACTGATCCTTGACGTCTGCGCTGCCCTTGTTGTCTGGCGGCGACTGCAACTGCTGCAACATCATCTTCTCTACAGCCGCCATGCCCGCTTCTTCGGCTTTGCTCAGCGCGCCCGCCGCAGACGCGTCATCTTTCTTTTTGCCCTTCGTCTTTGCGCCGCCGTCTTCTTCCCCCTGAACCATCTTGTCTAGCTCGAGCTTGCTGACGCCAAGCGCGTAGATCTGCTCTTCGACGGTGCCCTTGGTGACGAGTCGTACGACTTCGACTTCTCTGGTCTGACCCACGCGGTGCGCACGGTTCTCGGCTTGAATATCGTCTTGGGGATTGAAGCTTGAGTCGAAGATGATGACTTTGTTGGCACAGGCGAGGTTGATGCCTGCGCCGCCGCTCTTAGTGCTGATCATGAAGAGCTGGATGGATTCGTCCTGGTAGAAAACGTCCATGAGGGATTGGCGTTCTTGGATCGGCGTCGACCCATCCATACGCATAAAGTTGATGTCGTGATCGTCAAAGACCCAGCCGAGAATATCCATGACCGACGTGAACTGGCTGAAGACCAGGGCCCGATCTCCGTTTTCCTTGTACTTTTTCAGGAGAGCAAGAAGCGCAGTGACCTTGCCTGAATCCATCCACTCCTGATTTTGGAGCTCGAATTTCTTGAGGGCCCGGTACTTGGTAGCAAGTTGGTGACACTGGTAATCTTGGTAGAGTTCCAGCTCTTCGTATATAATGTCTGGGTTGCTCTCGGCAAACATATCTTCCTTGAGACAAGCCTTGGACATTTTGCGAATGGTGTCGTTGTTGTAGCGATGGCGAAACAAAAGCGAATGGATGGCTGCTTGACGAAGCTTCATCATTACGTTAGCATGGTCTTTGACGAGAATGCCTGCTGCTCTATCCTCGAGAATCTTGCGTTGCTTTGCCAGCTGCTCGTTGTACAGAGTCTTCTGGGTATCTGTGAGCTCACAGTACTCGACGCGAGAAGTCTTTTTGGGCAGATGCTTGAGTACTTGCGCCTTCTTTCGTCGCAGGATGAAAGGCGTCAACATGGTTCGAGCGCGCTGGATGCGCTGGGCAGACAACAATGAACTGTGCGAGTCGCTCTCCATGGTCTTGGCCTTGTGCTTGAAGAGTATCTGCAACATCTCCTGGACCTCCTCCTGCTGATCGCCGTAAAAGACCTGTGGCATCAAGAACCCGAGTATCGACATGAGCTCCTGCAGACTGTTCTGCAGCGGCGTACCAGTCAACAAGATTCTGCATTTGGTCGGAATCTTCATCAAGCTCTTGTACCGGATCGTATTGGCATTCTTTAGCATATGCCCCTCGTCAAAGATGCAAATCTCAGGCCTGCACTTCTTGAGGAAGATAAAGTCCTCTTTCCTGAACGTGAGGTCGTATGTGGTGATAATCACATCACATGTGCCCTGTTGGATATTCTGGTGGATGCTCTCCTGGTGTGAGAAGCGCTCGGCCTGCGACCCGTAGTACGGGGTGAAGTTGATTGAACTCGAGAAGCGCTCAAACTCACGACACCAGTTTTCCAGGGTGGATCCAGGCACGACGATAAGCGCAGGCTTTCCGCTGCCCTCCTCTTTTAGATGTGACAGGAAGGCGATGATCTGACAAGTCTTTCCCAGCCCCATGTCATCGGCCAGAATACCAGAGGTCTTTGTTTTCCAGAGAAGATTCAACCAGTTGAGACCAACAACCTGGTAATCCTTGAGCTGAATATCATCGTTCATGATGGATGGTTGTTTCAGCAGCTTTGTGCGACCGACTGCTTTGCGTATGCTCTTGGACTCTGTATCGCTGCCGCTGGTACTTCTGGGTGTATGGTAGCCTGAATCCCGTGATGAACTGGCATCGCTGTCGTCAAGAGTCGTTACATCCATCCCATCTTCGGTAGACGCGCCAAAGATGTCGATTCCCCATCGTGCCATGCCTGCAACCATCGGCTTTCCAAGCGCTTCGCATTGCTGAACCACCGAGTCGATGGTCGAATATGCATTCCACATGCCTTCGGTAGACTCCACCAGCCTTGCACCTGTTGTTATGCGCGGCTTACGAGCCTTCTTCTTGCCTTTCTCGGGTGGAGTGAGGTCTACATGGATGTTTCGAACAGCATCGAGTGAGGCAAACGGACGTTTCTTGAAAACCTCCTTGATGTCCTCTTCCTTGTGGCCCGATAAGTCGACCATGGCCTCCACAGTGCACGTGTTAAAAAAGTTCAACAGGGCATCGTCGCTGAAATTTTTCTCTGATACTTCGCTTGCTTCCGAATCGTCATCAACCACAAGATCTGCGTCGATACCCTCGTCTTCGTCGGAAGAGACCACGATTGGCGCCTGCTTCTTTGCACGCTGCGGCCGTTGGGGACTGGACTCCGGTGAGGGCGAAAATTCCATTTTCGGCTTGCGATCCTTTCCGCTAATCAGTCTGCCTTTGCGTTTCGGTGCCTCCTTCTCTGGGCTATCGATTACTACGGGGCTGGTTTGGGTAGCACCCAGCTTTGAATACTTGTTCTGCAACGACTGGACAGGCTGCTTCAAACCACGCTGTGCCGTTTTCTTCACAACTGGCTTCGACTTCGACTGGGCCACTCCAAACTGCGGAGATCGAAGCAGCTCATCTTCAGACTCCTGGTCTGCCAAGTACGAGCATGCGTCCTCGAAATTACCCTTCTTCTTTACCAAAGCATCATGCAGCTGCTTGACTGACCGATGGGGGTAGATGACCTGCAACCGTTTTACACTGCGTTGTATGGCAAAGTCGGTGATGTCTTCCAAGGTCGTGTCAGAGTCCCGTGTCAAATCTACCGGCAGGGCGCGCGAGGGGGCTCCTTGCCGTGGCAAAGGCTTCTGTCTCTTCGGAGGCGAGCTGGAACCTGGCTCTTCAGACGGTCGTTTTCGCGACTGGTCACCATTGTATTTGAACCCCGAAAGATCCCACGACGGTTTTTGCGGTGTCTCCTCGATCCTCGATGCCACCGAAGCCATTTCGATTTTCGACAGTGGTATATTCGACCTGTATTCAGACTCATCCTCGTCAGGGTCGCGCTCGACTGGAGGGTCGTCCGAAGTCAAATCGACGACTGGCTTGCGGACGGCCTGTGGAGGAAAGAAGCTTGTGCCAGGGGGCGCCATTGGGTTGCTGTAGCCCCCATACGGCCGCTGCGAGCGAGTGGGCGAGCGAGTAGGCGACATTACAGGCGAAGAGTATCGTTGAATGGTAGGAGACGAGCGGAGGACCTGCAATTGCGACGATGCTGCGGTCTGGACACGGTTTGCGCGTGGTGTTAGGATTTGCGTGGGTTGTGTGGCATCAGAGGGCGCTGCAAAGAATGGTGACCGTTCGCCGAGAATTTGAGTAGGCTGAGTGACGTAGGGATCCTGTTGCTCGTCGTCGCTGTGCGGAGTGGAGTGTGGTTCGGCAGGGGGTGGTGACGAAGATACAATAGGGTCGTGGCGATACATTGTGTAACCGTGTTATAATACCGCGCTGAGCAGAAGGGTTGAAAGGGTTGTCGTCGACTTTGCCGCTCTGCGCGCGGTAGCCTACGAAGATGCAGAAGATGAGAGATCAAATGCTTGGTTTGAACAAACAAAAGCACAGGACAATGTGCGACAAAGCAATGCGCATAGCGCAGTGGCAGCGCACCTGAAGTGTAGGAGAGAGTCGTAAAGCTTGTGGCGGGGATGTCCAAAAACATTTACGCGTTAAAGAAAGCACTCTACGCGTTGGAGAGAATCTGGGCGCTTGGGCCTCTAGCGTGCCCATTACGTTACTGCTTTCGGCTGCGGCTAGCCAGGCAGAGCCAGGCACTCGACACCACACGACGACATTGCAACACGAAACATGACGACCAGGAGATTCGTTGGCGAGGGCAAGACATCTCTCGAATATGATGGCAAGGGCCCGCAAGAGCCCTCCAACACTTCGCCTGCGGTGCCATCGTGAGTCGTCGTTGATCCCCTGCACGCTACACGGGCTTACATGTGCTGTGCACCACGATAGATCCGTCATCTGGAAGTTGATGAGCTTCACCTTTGCCATGATCACGTTGCCCATTGGCACCTACTTCTTCACCGTCAACTTTGTCTTTCAGGGTGAGTTCTTGTCGTGCACTAAAGAGCATTGTTGACTCTGTCTAGGCAACGCAACATATGCAGGAGGCCTAGCCGCACTCATGGCGAATGTTGTGTTAATTGCATATGTTATTATGGCGTTCAAGGATGACCAAGAGGAAATGCGAGAGGAGGCGGAAAAATCCAAGAAGCAAATGTAGTGTCCTTGTGTTTTGGCATGCGGAGCACATGGATGCTCCAAGGCAGGCCAATACGAAGCCCGGAAGAACACTGGAAATCATCAGAGTCCCTTTGAGCTGCAGACGAATGGAAGAGAGCAATCGGGAATAGGCTAGGGATCAAGTCGTGAGCATCCTGCGGTGTAGCCTTTTCGTAGTAAGGTAACCCAACGCTGAGTTCTTTGGGCCCCATGCAAAGTCGACCTCTTTTTTGGAATGAAATGGTTATTTCCAGCATGCAGATACAGATGAGTCTCAACAGATGCGTTCTTCCAGTTTCCACAAATGCTGGCTCTGGGGTGCAGGCCTTTTATTCACACTCGTTTGTAAGAGAATGTTGGGTGCAGCTGTAGCTCACGCTGACAGTCACATGCACTACGTCCTCTCCGTAGCATGACTCGATGCAAACTGTAGAGTGCTGCGGTAATGCACCTCAGAGAGAGGTCCTGGTGAGGTGAAGGTGCTAGCGCGGGGTACGGGCTTTCGCTTTTCCTTAGCGGCGTAATCTTGGCAGCCCACTTGGAGCAATTTCGAGTGCGGCAACCACCACGTCCGACAGCAGAACCACGACTACGCAACATGGCTCCAGCATCGCTTCTGGACCTCGTGTCCGCGCTCCCCGACACCCAAGCATGGGGGCCGCCAGTCTCCAGCGAGACGATGCTCGACGGCGTGCCGTTTGCGCCCTACTCCAAGGCCGACAAGTTGGGTCGCATGGCTGACTGGACTGAGGGCAAGGACCGTGAGCGGGGAGGACGCCAGCAATACGGAAACCGCAACTTCAGAGGTATGTCAGGGAATGGGGGACGAGAGAAACAAGAATCTAATGGCATTCTACAGACCAGCAGGTATACGGCGCAAACCAGCAGACCAACCCCTTCGCCATCCAGGCCGCCGAGGAGGAGGCAACCTTCTCCGTCGTCGACAACACACGAACATCAGCACGAGGACGGGGATTCGGCCGTGGAGGCGGCACTGTTTTCCGTGGGCGAGGCGGTGCGCGGGGTGGACAGGCGCAGCGCGGAGGCCGGGGCACTTTCCAGCGCGTTGGCGGCCGGGGCGGACAGCAGTACGACAACCGTGGTGGTCGGGGCGGAAGAGGAGGACGCCGCTTTGGCTGGAGGGACGACAAGCCCCAGCGCAACCGCGATGCCTCTGTCCAGGTCAAGCCCGAGTGGAGCGTCATGGAGGAAATTGACTTCTCACGTCTCAGCAAGCTCAACCTCGACACCCACGAGGGCGAGGACATTGACAAATACGGCTTCCTCTACTACTACGACCGCAGCTACGACAAGCAGCCCGGTGCTAAGACCTCCGAACGCAGACTCAATGTCCTCGACCGCGCGGCCTACAACGTCACCACCTCCAGCGATCCCGTCCTGCAGGAACTTGCCGACAAGGACGAGGCTACCGTCTTTGCTACCGACAACATCTTGTCGATGCTCATGTGCGCTACCAAGTCTGTCTACTCTTGGGATCTGGTCTTCACCAAAAAGAACAACAAGGTCTTCATTGACAAGCGTGATGGATCAAGTCTGGACATGGTTACTGTCAATGAGAACGCCGCCGATGCACCGCTCGAGATCTCCGAGGGTAACAAGGACTCCATCAACAGCCCCGGCGCCCTGATGCTCGAGGCCACACACATCAACAACGTCTTCCCTCTGCAGGTCGTTCTCGAGTCCGAGACCAACAAGGTCAACATGCCCCACGAGCATCCCTTCTACAACGAGGAGGTCGAGACCGACCCGCCAGCGTCCAAGGCATACAGGTACCGCCGATTTGACCTGTCTCTAGACAAGGACGAGGAGCCACTGCACTTGATTGTCCGAACAGAGCTTGACGCTGTCGTCAAGAACAACATCAATGGCGAGGACCAATACCTGACCATCAAGGCGCTCAACGAGTTCGACAACAAGGCCCAAGGAGCCGGTGGTGCTCTCGACTGGAGGACCAAGTTGGCAAGCCAGAGGGGTGCTGTTCTTGCCACCGAGATGAAGAACAACTCTTGCAAGCTTGCTCGATGGACTGTGCAGAGTATCCTCGCCAAGGCCGATACCATGAAGCTTGGGTATGTGTTCTGGCTACATTTGCTACTTCCTAGCTAACAATGTCTAGTTTCGTGTCCCGTACCAACCCCAAGAACAACAACGACCATGTTATTCTCGGCGTGCTTACCAACAAGCCCCGTGACTTCGCCGCCCAGATGGCTCTCAACCTCAACAACGGATGGGCTATTGTTCGCACGATTGTCGACATGGTCCTTCGCATGGACGATGGCAAGTACGTCCTTGTCAAGGACCCCAACAAGTCTCTCCTCCGCTTGTACTCTGTACCTCTTAATACCTTTGACGAGGACGATGTTGAGGAGATGCAAGCACCGGCTGAAGACGATGATGAGTAGATTTGCGCCAAACGAACGGGTGTGTTTCTTTCCTTTCCAGCGATATCCGTAGGGTTGGGTCTATGACTAGATGCATGGTATATGAATATCATTGAATGGCAACGCTCGACGGACGTTGTCTTATGATACGAAAAGTACATAAATTCAGTGTGAGACGAACGAACTATCATTGAAAAGCGCAAGCCTTGTTGCTTTAGTACGACAAGAGAAGATGACTGGATAAGCAGGATGTGCACAGGCCATGCTCGCCAAGCTACCCCAGAACTCCCGCTTACATCTCTTGCCCACTCCTACACCCTCAGAGTAATCTACAAGTTTCGGATCGTTGGCCATACATGTTTTGGTATGCATTGAATAACGGTATTCCTCGCCATGGCCTTTCACCATTACCCACTATATATAGCCCACCTCAACCATGATTGATGAACTCTTGGTCCACATCTCTGCACCGACGACGCGACAAAGCGATCAACTTTACCAGTCTTTGGCTGAGGCATATCTTGGATTCGACCCACATGGAATCCGTCCTGGAATTTCGCAACAAAACAATGGATCGAGTCCATGTGCCCCAACCGGCTTGAATGATGCCGCAGCACCGGATCGGAGCTCCTTTCGAGGTACCGCAGACACTTCGATTATATCCGCCAGCAAAGACTCGTATGGTAGCTTTCCATCATATCCGTCTTTTGATGGCGTAAAGGCTCCTACAGATGGTGCTGGAAGGTTTGGCCATGATGGGGCGAAAGAAGACCTGTCACCAGTGTCTAGTCCACTTGCCCAACCAGAGCATACAGATCGCAACGAAAAAGGACAGCGAACTCTCAAATTAAGCTCGAACCCTAGAAATATATCAGAGGACCCGATGCCCAGTAGTCCAGATGACGTTGACATGGGCTTTGTCGAGGATTCACAAGTAGCTCCTGGGACACTCCCGAGTGAATTGCAGGACATCTATTTATTGGCCTCTGACGGAACTTCTGAGATCGACCAAGATGAAAAGCATATCCAAGACGACACTGTTACAAATACAGAAAAAGAGGAGAACACCCCGATTGGAGCAATGGAGACAAACGGTGCCGTCCCGCAACGTCGACGAAGCTTGCGCTTGAAAGCGATCAGTAGTACGGCAGGTGTACCAGAGCCTGCTTCAAAACCACCAGGGACGTCATGTAGTTCTCCTACAAAACGCCAGGAATCCGTGTATTCTGATGACGCTCCAAAACCAACACCAGCATCACAGCATGCAGAAAATGTTCAAGAGACTCCTATCGACACTCGCCAATTCCTGCAACCTGTAGATTTCTCCAATCTTCAAATCGACGCATATCCACCTGAACCAAAGGTTTCCACAGCGCGACCAGGTACTCTGCCATCTCAAATCACTGCACCCCTGGCAGCAATCAAGGAGCAAAACCCGACACGGTTCAAGCCTATCAGAATACTGAACAAGCCAAAGGCTGATGATCGGGGATATTGGCTAGTCGGGTGCTCACACTGGCCAGCACAGCTTCAGCAGGTATTCTGGACCAAAGTCTCCGAACAGGTGTCGAGCGGGAGGCTGGGCTGGGGGGTGACGCTGTACCGAGAGAGTTTCACTTCTCGGTCGCTAGGCAAGGTGAAACTATACTGCTGGGGAGAGGTCATAGAGCACATGTGGCTGGTTTTGTGGCTTTGTTCCAAAGGACAAGTATCTGGCTCTGGGCTCAAATGGATTGATGCCGATGGGAATGAGGCCCTTGTAATGTCGTAAATGGTTTGCATAAATGGTGCATCATGCGCAGGCATTGGATAGGTGGACAGCGAACAATTTAGTCCTACCATCACATGCACACGCTCTGTCGGGCATGCAATCAATCGAATCCATCGTTCAGAATTGCCCCACATATTATTGATTGCGGCTTTTAGTTCATACGAGAATCGGATGTATTTTGTTATTTCGGCGTAGCCATGGCTACTATTTCCACGCGTGAAACACGGATGCCAAGGAACGCGTCTGGAGTTGCTGACACCCCATGCGATCTACAACTCAGTCGCGGCGCGCAGTCTTGACCTTTTTCTTAGTTATGTAATACTGGCCTCGAGGATACGGTCATGTCTACACGGTCGCAGGACGAATTGCACAGAGTCGCAAGCTCAGACGCAGGCACCGATGAGCACACGCTATACGACCACACCTCCGACGAAGAAGGCTACGATGGCAGGGCCTCGGGCGAGCTTTCTAAGAACGACCACGACATACTAGACTCGGAAGACGAGCGCGAAAAGCTGCTTACAGGAGATGGGGCGGGCAAGGGCATCCTGGGCCGCAGAAGCTCAGCCGTAAAGATTGGGAAATGGGTCAAGGGCAAGACGAAAGCGCGCAGAAAAGGTGGCCATGAGGAAGCGAACGCGCTCATGTATGAGATGGAGGAGGGCATCGGGGCCTCGAGTGCCAGTCTCAGGTCTACGAGGAGTGCTGAACAAGACAAAGAGCGGTTACTTGCGAATGAATCGCAGCGAAAGGTATATCACGACAGCCCCTGTTGCGCATGAAGCTGACGATGGCGTAGACACAGAGGAAGAGTCTATTTCGCCGGATAGCCATATATATCTCGATTATCATACTGTTTGTCGTTCTCCTAGCAACCGCATACAATCTCTCCACCCCACAGGATATCAGAGCGGCGGCGGCGATGGTCTCGAATGGTACCTCACTATTCGCGCCCACTACGATCCTTATATCTCTCGACGGCTTTCGCGCCGATTTCCTGTACCGCAATATTACGCCTACGCTCAGTCAGTTTGTACAGGAGGGTATCTCGCCAAAGTACATGCTGCCCAGCTTCCCCAGTGTGACCTTTCCGAACCATTATACGCTCGCGACTGGCTTGTATCCCGAAGCGCATGGCATTGTGTCCAACACATTCTGGGACCCAGATATCAAGGAGGAGTTTCACTACACGGATCCCAAAAGAAGCTTGCAGCCTTATTGGTGGGGAGGCGAGCCTCTATGGGTGACGGCCGAGAGGCAGAATGTGCGGGCAGCAGTGCACATGTGGCCAGGCTCAGAAGCCAATATCCTGGAACAAAAGGTTGCGTACGTTGACAAATACAACGGGTCAGAAGTTCTCTCCAGAAAGGTCGATCGCATCATGGGGTTCCTTGATCTGCCCGGTCCTAAAGACGTTGGCGCAAGTGCGGCTACTCCTCGACCCCAACTCATCGCTGCGTATGTTCCCGATGTAGATGGCGATGGTCACACATACGGCCCAAACAGCACGGAAATCCGGAAAACCATCACAAGGGCTGATACCCTGGTGGGTGACATCCTCAAGGGCCTCCATGCGCGCAACCTTACAAACATTGTCAACGTGGTTGTTGTGTCCGACCACGGCATGGCAACAACAGACACTCAGCGCCTCATCCAACTCGAAGACCTCGTTGACCCTGCTGAGATCGAACACATTGATGGTTGGCCTCTCTACGGTCTCCGACCTAAGGACCCTTCAGCCCTGCGTCGCCTATACAACCAGATCAAAGAGCGCACTGCCAACAACCCCAACGTTGAAGTGTACCTCCGCGACGAGAACATGCCCGAGCGATACCACTTTAGCAAAAACGACCGTATAGCCCCGCTTTGGATCGTGCCAAAGACGGGGTGGGCCATTGTCACCAAGGACCATTTCAACGTGGAAAAGGGAAAGCAGAAAGGCGAGGTGTATCATCCACGGGGTCTCCATGGCTACGACCACGAGCACCCACTTATGCGCGCCATATTTGTAGCCAGGGGTCCTGCGTTCCCGCACCAACCAGGCAGTCAGATGGAGCCGTTTCGTAAGTCCAGCTCCTCATTTTACCATCAAATTGGATATTTTGGCTAACAGAGACAGAAAACATTGAGATTTACAACATCATCTGTGACTCGATCAAGTTGACGCCGGCCCCCAACAACGGCACACTGCGTCTCCCGCTCAAACCCATTGGTCTGCACAGCGACGGCAAGCCCGAAGATGACGAGACGCCACAGGATCCAGTGCCTTCTTACTCTCCTTCCCCTTCTCCGTCCCCATCCCCATCTCCATCATCATCATCCGCCCAGCCATCTTCCTCCTCATTCTCATCCACAAACCTCGCATCCATCTCCTCAACTCCACTCGACTCTCTCTCCAGCATCTCAGCCTCAGCCTCGGGTCTCGAAGGCATCCAGCCGACGCTCGAGGAAGAAGCCCCCGTGCGTCCCACGCCCCCTAGTACCGGCAAGGATGAGCTCAAGGATAAAGATAAGGCCGGCGGTGATGACAAAAACAAAGATGATGAAGACAAGGAAAAGGAAAAAGAAAAGGAAAAAGAGAGTTGGTGGGAGTGGCTTACGCACAAGGCTGATGGGATTGAGGAGTGGGTCAATGAATTCATCAATGATCATGTCAAGGGTGATAAGGACAAGGATAAGGATAAGGATAAGGATAACAGCAAGGCTGAGGATGCGAAGAGTGGTTAAAGCTAGGTTTCAGTTTCTTACTTGCATCATGCTTCTTCTTTCGTTTTTTGGGAGGGTTCTGTATTTTTATTTCTATTTCTTTTTTTACTGCTTTGTCGAGCTAGAGAGTTAGAGAGCACTGGGTTCAAATATATACTGGGTATATGTGTCTTGTAGCGTGCTGGGACTGGGATTCGCGTGTGTATGTGTGTGTGTGTGTGTGTGTGTGATGTTACTAACAAGGAACTTTTAGGACACAATAAAGTGTTGTAGAGGGTAGGAACCAGTTTCCAAGTTGTGCGGCTAGAGATTATAAGTTTTGTTCTTTGAATGTTTTCAACATGATAACACAGTAGACTTCACAAGGCAGTAGGGTACACTCAAACTATAGCAGAAAGCTAGCGACTGAATACTGACAAACACATTGACAAGTGCTTGATTGGAATGATTGCTTGTATATACTGGCATTAATTCATTTGTTCGTGGTTTAGGCATTAATAAGGTAAAAAGCAGGACAGAAGATCTACATGATTTCGCACTTCACGGGCAACCCGCAAGGACCCTCCTTGTCTTTCTCAGTCTTTTGCTGGGGTTGTGATGAAGGAGCAGCAGCAGGTGTGGTAGACGACTTGTTTGCTGGAGCAGCCGTGGTTCCATTGGCGGTGGTGGCACCATTTGTAGCAGCGGCCGTCTTCTTCTCACCATCATCTAGTCACTGGGGAGTCTTGGCAATGGCCTCGTAGAAGGCCTTGCCCTGGGCCTTGGCGACCCTCAGCTCGAGCGCAGTGGGCTGGCGCGAGCCGTCGGCACCGGCAAAGGTACCAGCGCCCCAGGCAGAGCCACCGTGGATCTCCTCGAGGTTGGCCAGGTCGGCTGTGAAACAATCGTGTCAGCTCCATGTGCTGATACAGCAACATGACGGATTCAGCTTACCGAATACGGTCTTGTAGCCCAATGGCACGTAGATGAAGCCGTGGTGGGCAAGGGTGCTCATGGCAGCAAGGCAGGTGCTCTCCTGGCCACCACCCTGGGTGCCGGTGGAAACGAAGAGACCGGCGTACTTGCCCCAGAAGCTTCCCTGCTGCCATTGCTTGCCAGTCTTGTCCCAGAAGGCCTTGAACTGGGCGGGGAAGTTGCCGTAACGTGTGGGGATACCGAAGAGGACACCGTCAAACTCCTCGAGGACGGCTGGGTCGTCGATGACGGGCACATCGGCCTTGGGGGCGGCGTACATCTTCTCGAGGACCTCCTTGGGAAGTGTCTCGGGGACCCTGCGACTTGGTTAGTACATGGGTATACAAGGCGAGGCTTCAAGTACTTACTGGAAGATCTTGGCGTCGCCGCCAGCCTCTTTGATGCCCTCGGCCTCAGCATCGGCCTGGTGCTGTTATTAGCATGGTCCCATGTAGCTTGATCGCAGCGAGACCAACGTACCAATTGCTTGATGTGGCCGTACATGGAGTAGTAAACAATCGCAATCTTGGGAGCCATCTTGAGCGACGGGGGGTATCAAACAAGGGACAGAGAGATAGAGAGAGAGAGAGATGAGAGAAACTAGAATGGAGAGTGGATGAGCTGCTGTGGAGGTACTGGGAGGGGGGAAGCTCCTGGCCTTATATCTGCCAGCTCTGGCACAACACAGCACTCCAGGCAGCCCCCACTCCTCCTCTCTCATACCCGATCCCCATGTCTCCCTACATGACATGATGCAAGCCAAACGCGCTCACACCCGGCCAATGACATGCAGCGAGACCCGGTCGCGGAAGCCAAACTTTACCGTTAGCAGGCCAGCGGATGCAAAGGAGCATTGCAGAGATGCATTTCTGCCCCTCCGGAGCTAGCCGGTTGCGGCAAAGCGGCCCCCACCCGTGTCCCCAGCGCAGTAGCGTCATGGGCCCACCCTTCTTTTTCATCTGGTTGAATCCCGGATTACATGAGTGCTTGGTCAGGATTTCAAAGGCTGCCAAAATGGTCAGTCGTCGCACGCGGCGCCTGCAATCGATACTGCGCCCTCGGGAACCTGGAAACCAACGGTCCGAAACGCGGCGGGGCTAATTCCGCGAATGGTTATTTAGCGCGCTGTGGCTGTTATCTATGGGAAGGTGCAAACATGCGTGCAATCTATGGCCATACCGCGAGCGGATTGGTAAGCCCCGGATGGAGCAAGACACGGCTTCCGGGAGCTTACTATCTGCTGTACGTGAGCTGTATGTAAGCAAGGCGGAAACACCGTACCTTGAGCCTTGCCGCTTTGGGCCTGGCGGCCTGGCGCGCTTGCAATTGCGGGGGTCGGGGATCGCCAAGCCAACGGGGTTGGACAGCTGGTGGGAAGATTCTTTTTCTGCTTTTCCTTGATAAGGCTGCCCATCACAATCATGCCTCTTTAAAATTTTCAACCACCACGTCATGTTGCCTTTTCGGGCCACGATCCGCCAAGTGCATAAAATCTTTGTCCATTACAATGGTATCCGGTTATGAACGCTAATGCTGATGCTAACAAATGTAAAATCATAGAAAAAAACAGAATGCCCCCTGCTCCCATGCTAAACAAATACCCAGTAACCGCTTTTTAGGAAGACACAGACCGTGTCTTTTTTGTAAAGTTCTCCAAATGCATGAATCGAAAATGGCCGCTTCAGCCTGGTATCTCTTGGCGCCAGGCCCGTCGCTCATGCATGTGAGTCGTTAAATCATAATACAAGTCGTAATAATGCTGTACAGAAGAAAGGAAGTTGTCCGCAATCACGTCTGGATGGAATGGAGCCTGCGGTGGACACCAGCCAGGAACTCGGCCTCGTCGATGCGCTGGAACTGCGCCTCTTCCTCCTTTCCGTACAGGCCGGTGCTGCCATAGGGGCCCTTTCCGCTGAAATCAACGTTTTGCGGCCAGTGTCCCTCGGACGAGATCTGGGCCAGGGAAAAGTCGCCGTGCACCGCCTCGAAGCCCGGCTCGAAGATGCAGTCTGCGAAGAAAAGCTCAATGTAGAGCTCGCGGGGAATGGCGCTCTCGGCGCGCAGCCGGATGAAGCGGCGCGCTTGCTCAAGCAGCTTCTGCAGGGCGTCGGTGGCCTCGTGCGTAGAGCGGCCGTGTTCGTGCTCGCACAAGTGCAGCGCGCGGACCTGCAGGTCGCCCGCAAACTTGGCGTCCTCGTTGGAAAAGAGATGGGAGCACACGGACGGGAGAGAGATGGAAAGAGTCTCCAGTTTCGGACAGTTGCGGAACGTGTCACAGAGATGCTCGCTGTCGCTTGGGGAGCCCGGGTGCGGGTGCCAGAAGCCATCCTGCGACCGCGGGCTGTGCTCGAGAACACGCAGCGTCTTGCGCGAGGCCTTGACAATTGCCATGACTCCGTCAATGGTGATGGACGAGTTGCACGTCAGGTGGAATTCCTCGAGCTGGGTGGCGGTGCGAGCAATGGCGAACAGGTCGTTGTCCGTGATGGGCATGAAGGACGTGTCGCCAAAAATCTTCAGGCGTCGCAATTGGCTAAAGTTGACCGACTGCAGGGGCTCCAGATCGACGAGATTGTCCTTGTCGGTTGCTTGCTGCGATGTAGGATCGACACACTGGAGCTCCAAGGATTCGAGTGACTTGCCGCTTCCCGTCAGCATGGTTCGCCAAGCCTTGGCGTCAACGTGACGGATCGTGGTCCATGGAATCGAGAGCGAGGTCAGGTTGGTGCAGTTCTTCAGCGACTCGAAAATCATACGGTCCGTCTCGGCCGTGTAGAAGCCGTGGACCCACATGCGGCGGACCTTGGAAGCCACCTGGGGGTAGTCGTTGCAAATCTTGACCGTCCGCTTGAGCGAGGCGAATGGGTCACGGTAGACGGCAGTGCCGGTTGGACGGTCAATGAGCTCGTAGAGCGGGTAGCTCTCTCGCCTGTTGGAGAGCTCGGCCCATCGCTGTGCGGGGGTTAGCATGTTGGCTGGCGGATGCAGACAGGGACAGGCTTCGTACCTCTCCACCCTTCCAGCGGCGGATGTAGACGTCCTTGAGCGAGTGCTCCAGGGCCCACTCGTGCCACTTCCAGCAGACGGAGCGAAGCGTCGCCGTGGCATCCCACTTGAGCAGCTCGGGGGGAACGGGGCCCCTCACATAGCGCTGGAGCTTGGCCCTCTCGAGCGGCAGTGGGGCTTGCTGCAGGCCAAACGTGTAGGTCGGGCCCTCGCGGACATTGGCCTTGGTAACCTCGTGGAGGATCTGGGCGAGGATCTCGTAGGGGAAGTCGTTGAGGTGCATTGAATGTGCAGGCGGGCAGGGGCAGGGGTGGTGGTGGTGGGTGTGTGGTGTCGCCGGCAGCCTCTGGGGCGGATGTGCATGTGTGGATGTATGTATGGCTGGGTGGTGGTTGCTGATGCGAGGCAGGCGGGCGAGGTCAGTCTCCAGACGGTGCCGGCGGTCCTGGGGCCATCTTATAGGCGTGGCGACGGGCAGAGATTTATTGCAGACAAGAGCACCAGGCACCGTGGTACCGTGTTAGTCAACGAGTCGAGCGCTTCCCCAGCCTGATGCAGCGGCGCCAACGCCTCGGACGGTGGGCCGCGGCGAATACGAGGGAGCCATCGGGGGCAGGCGCGGCCAATGGGCAGCCCCGCGCGGCGCCGCTCGCGTCTAGAGTTGCGCGTGAAGGCGACTTGGACGTCGGGTTCGCCTTACGTCACGGGGGCTTGGCGCGCCGGCTGCGCTGGACCGCCAGCTCGACGCTCGCATATGCCTTCACGTGGGCTGGGCCACAGCGTTTCGATTACCCCCATGAAATTCAATCCGCAGGCCACCTGACCTCGCATGACACATCGAAATCCGCCGACACGCCCCCTCGTGCCTGCAGCAAGCCCTCGTCCTGCTGCCCGGCTGCCCTGCCCTGCTGCCCTGCTGGCACCGTGACCGGCTTGCCGACGCATGCCGCCTGCCGTTGGCTGGCGGCTTCGTGAAGCTTCGCTGCCACCACCACGGCTTCCTCTCACCACCCGACATCGCCCACGACCGCGTCGCTGTGCATACCACCGCGCCAGCACCAGTGCCAGCGCTGCTGCGTGCCCCAAACCGCCCTCACCACTCGTCCGCCCTCGACCCATCTGCATCTGTGCTTCTCCGCTTCTCCACGCCATGGACGCGCGGGCCCTGCTCCATGAGTCTTCTGCCTCCCCTTCACCACCTCCCCACCCCTCGTGTACACCGCATCTGCTTCACAACGCCCCCCCGACGCCCTCTCTGCCCTCGCTGCAAAAGCCTCCAAGTCATGGCAACAATCTCGGCCCCCTTGGCCGCCAGGCAGCGTGCACCACGGCCAGTCACGCAATGTATGCACAGCTCGTGTCATGCCTCTTCGCGACCGCCTCGCGACCCCCTCGGTGGACCAGTCTGCAAAAAAATCTTCACGATGCATGGACGCTTCCTCTGCTTGACACGTACATGGCCGCCGCTTGCATGAGTTGACGCCTAGCCTCTTCCCCTTCGTGTTGGACCTGGGCTCTTTGGGCAATTTGTTACGTCTTCAAAACTTCCCCGCTATGCACTTTCTCCACAGCCGCGAATTAACTCCCTGACGGGAACTAGTACTTTAGCTCACCACCCGGACCAGGCATGCTCGACGCAATCCTCACCAATTCTGAGCACATCGGGTGTAGCCGTTGATTGCACTGCTTGCGTCGACGCCATCACAAGCACGTCAGGACGACGGTACTGGCCCAACATGGACACAGCACATCGGTTACTCCATTAGCCGCGCCCCTAAGCAATATCAACCACATATCCGGGCACGGTCAAGTTCAGGCCTTAGTTTCTATGAGCTAAAGAAATACGCTACCCCGCAAAATTCTCGGCCCCTGGCAAGGCCGGGTCTTTGAAACTCTTCTGGTCTTGGGGCCTCTAGACCCGCCATCCAGCCACGGCATACTAGACACGGGCTTCCAATAAACCCCGAGACCTTGGCCTATTCTTTGCCACGACCTTAGCCGCCCTCGTGATTCGTCCGTCCGGGCATATATACTGTTAGTCACAAGGCTGTTCTAGTAGCTCAGCTGACGTCGTCTCCTGCACTCAGAGCCGCAACACCACCGAGAGGATCGTGCCTTCCCGACTTCACCTCGCGCGTCGGGAAAGACGAGACTTGTGGCTTGCTTCCTTTTTCCCCTGCCGGTGAACCCGGCGCCTGCGGCTGGACGCTGTATCCGTGCGTGTTGATCGGTGCAGTAGCCAAATACATACTTTGTATACTGGTCAGGCGTCTCAGTGTACCCCATCTTAGGGGTCCACGTAATCAATGCAGTCTGCCTACTCACCAGACGAGGCAATTGTTCCCTTTTAGTGAGGCTGTGCTGTGCTAGCACCAACTTACTGTGGCGCCAGTAGCTCGCCGTCGAACCACATGAGACACTATTCCCGTAGTGCTGTTGCAACGCCACTGAACAAAACCCGCAACAGCAGAGTATACACCGGCGCCGTACACGGGAAGTTTCTAGGTGACGCGTCTTTCCTCTTTAACAATGGTTCCGCGGTAAGGGTTCAAGAAAAAAGGGTCTCCCGTATTGTGACACTAAATCCACGAAGCCGTCGACTAGCAACATCGACCGTCGGGAATACGCACAAAAAAAGTCTCATACTTCCTGTCCGGTCAGGATACGGTACGACCTAAGATGCCGATATCCGATATCACAGTTACAGAGCGCAAGATTGCGAACTTTGTTGCCAGGCATTACCACTCTGTCCTTCTGCCAACCATGGTTTGAGGCCGGAGAGTCCCGACACGGGATGAGCATCTCCACACGGGAGTCACGTTGCAACCGTCACAGATCAAGTGGAGAAAGAGAAGATGAATTATATTTGGGTATCTTATCATGGACGACAAAACAAACTTTGCACTGACCGGACCCGTCTGTACACTCGAGCCCGTGCCTACTACTACCGTCTCCTCATGCCGTTACTCTCGACGTTGTTTGCGTGTGCAAGCAAGTACTTGCAACACGTTAGGGTGTACTTGCACGCCTTTGTCCATCCTTCGTCCTTGTTGAGAGCAAGCTTGATGCTTTGATCGTGGATGCGGTCTTTGCGTATTTCGTACGGCATCTTGACCCCGCCGCCACCGGGGCCGGGTCCTCCTCCCCCTATGCCAGCAGCGTTCGGCGGCGCCTGGTTCTCTACAAACTCACCCAGCTGTCGGAGGCATTCTAGGAATGCAACCATGGCCGCGTCAAACTTGCGGTGCAGGAAACCAAAATTGATGGGGAAGTCACCGGACGAATATAGCTCTAGGCGTTGCTTTGTCAGTTGTGGTGATGATGCCGTAGTCGCCGTGGACGCGTGTTGTACTTGTCTGGATGAGTCGGCGACGGAACCCCCGCCTTTTGCCTCTATGCGCGTGATGGTCGATGTAGAGCCCATGGGGCAGAGCTCGTAGCCGTCGAATTTGTAGCCTAGACGCTCTGCCAGGGTAGCGAGCAGGAGACAGGTTTGGCCCCATGCCGCGTTGATTTCGGGCCAGTCGACGTAGGGGTTTGGCAGGCGGCCGAGGCGCAGCCCGTTGATGGTGGCAAAGTGGTTGTCGTGCGTGATGTTGAATGTGTCGTTGTAAACGCTTCTCCGCTGCAGCTGGTTGAGCACCTGTGCATCGTGCGCATAGCGTGTGGCGAGAGCATCGCGCTCATTTTGAAACTCGGTCAGCGTCGTGTTGAAGGCGTTTCTGCTCTTCCAAAACTCATTCTCCTCTTGGTCCAGTATCCGCGCTTCCGCCTCCAAGGCGGCAATCTGGTTGTCGAGCTCCGCCTTTTCCGCCTCGAGGTTCTCGAGCTGCGTAATGGCCGTGCTTTCGGCCTTGTTGGCAGCTTTGAGCGCTGCCTCGGCTGCCTTGACCTCCTCGGCGCTGGGGACGTCGGTGTTTGCGCGCCGCAGAAAGTCCACGTAGGCGTCGCGCTCTCGCGTCGCAACAGCCAGCCGCTTCTGGAGCCCGTCGATGAGCATCTCGGTGCATTCCACGCAGATGGGATGGTCGATGTCGGAGCGCGCAGACAGAATCTCAAACATGCGGTTGGTCGTCTCCAGGCCGTCTGCCAGACTTGCACCGCCCGGCGTACCCAGCCCGTTGGCCGTGCCTTTCCGTCGTGCCTTGTCATTCGCGTCCGACTTTGCCGTCGTCTCTGCTTGCGCCTTGCCATCCGGACTGCGGACTGGCTTGGACGACGGCGAGTCAATCATCGACTCGGACATGTGGATATCGATAAACGACATGGCAGGGTTCTGGGGCCCATTTGCGCTTCGCGGCGGCGCCCCTGTAATGTTGCGCCTATGCGTGGGTGTTTTGGCGTCCCGGATGGCATCGTGATACGTCTTGAGGTGTTCGGGCGGGTTTGGCGGACGCGACAGCCGGTTTGGCGAGATTTTGGGAGTAGGCACTTGGCTCGATACTACCGAGTCTGGTGGTTGGCAGTTAATACTGGCATAGAAAGACTGTGTGCGGGGGCGGTACCTGTCAGGAGCTTGAAGGCAGCGGGATTGAGCTGGTCAATCGAAGCATCGATGTCGATGGGGGTGCGGCACTTTTGACAGGCCAGGCCTGCGGGCTTCTTGTCGGTCTTGGAAGTCATGCTAGCGGAAGACGTGTGCGTTCATGTTGCGGTGGGCGTTGTGGGATGGGTTAATCTGGCGTGGATGACGATGCGCCCGTTTGGTGGTTGGAGATCAGCTGCGGGCGGGTGGGGCTTCCCCGGTCGTATGTATGTCAGTACGGCGGGCTGTTTCTCCACTGAGTGTCAAAAAGAAACTGAGATTCTGAGCTACGTCTTTCTAGCTGTACTGGTGTTCCGATGGTGTATGTGCGTAGAGTAATCTCCTGCTATTTTACTATAGCTTTTCTTTTCCATGCTCGTTGGGTCTTGGCATTGTCTAGGTGGCCTGCAGGCTCACATGCCTCATGGTTTGTTGCCCGATACAGTTCCTTAGGGTAGTGATTAAGTTATAGTTGGAGAGTAAGATACGTATCAATCAAGTGGTAGCGTATATCATAACACACTGTTGCTTACTATGTACACGGTCAAAAGCTGCCAATGCACATGCAAATGTGTGAGCAAATTCTTTCCAGATTGAAAATAATTTAACATATACATAGACATGAGTTTCACACCAGGAAGCCTCTGCTGCACGAGGCAATAGCGCACATGTTTGGATTTGCCATGCCGAGTTGCGGGAACTGGCATTACTTTAGTTAATTGTCCCAAACGTTGAATACTTTGTGCTAGAAAAATCCACCGGCAATGCTTATGAGCATTTTTACAAGTGTTTCGCGTATAGTGGTTTTTGGACAATGTAGCCGGCTTGTAAGATACAAGTGTGATATGCGAAACCGCGTTGCCTCGGTCAATAAGACCACTCTTCTCCATTCTTCAACCCGCCAGAACATTCATGGCGCGAACGCTTTACAAGTCTGTCATATAGGAATGCAGTGTGGGAATCAACATGTAAATATATCACTACCTACGAGCAAGAAATTGAGAGTTAGTAGGAAGGCTGAAATCTATCGGGTGACGTCTAGGTAAATACGTTTCGGTAATAGGGCAAAATCCACCAATAAGCCCTATGCCGATGCAGCGGTTCGTGGTTAGCGATGACATGCAGGCGGGTGGGGCTTCCCGGAGCCGCGCTAAAAGACGTGCGTGCTGGGCGAGGGGGAAGTCGCGTCCCAGCCCTCAGCTCTCGCGTCACCCTAGCGCTCCGTCGCAAATCGTCGCAAACCACCCCCGCTCACCGCCAACCCACTATCCCTATCGCCGTGAAACGCGGCATCCTTTCCTTTACTCGCATCTCGAAAGCGCTCCTCCGCCGCCATGGAACCGCCGGCGAAGCGCATGCGCATCTGGCAGTCGGTCGAGGTGGACGAGGAGAATTCCGACTATGTCAAGGCGAAGCAGAAGCAGCAGCAAAAGTTCAAGGGCCGGCTGGAATCGATATTCGAGAAATACGGAAACATGCACGAGTCAATGAGCGACGAGATCGACATGAAGACCAACAGAGTGGTGGTGGATAGAGGTCATTTGCGGAGACTAAAGCGCCAGGTCGGCCGCAAAGAAGCCTTGTTACTGGATACCCTTGGCTTGGCTGTGGAGAAGGGACCAAAGCGTGGAATTGACGAGGAAGAGGAAGAAATTGTAGAGGATTCAGAAGATGAACTGGCACCGAGCCAGCCAGTCAAGTCGAAGGACGGACAGCCCGAATCAGACGGACAACAAACCAAAACATCAGACGACGACGCGCAGCCGAACACTTTGGCGACCTCGATACCGCAATTTGGCGGACTACAAACCCCAAACACACCGGTCCCTACTACAAATATCTTGCCGGCTGTCCAGTTTCCGCAAACTCCTGCGGGTCAGCAGGCGCAGGCTACATTCTACATGACGTTGACGCAGGGAATTGGAGAACTTGTCCAAAGAGCCATGATTCAATCCGGCTTATTACCTTACTCTCCTATCCCTCCCGTAACCGCTGCCCCACCGGTTACGTCCATCACGACAAACGACAAGGTTGTGCCAGCCACTGACCCGAAATGGTTCTTTCCACCTCTGTCCGCTGCAGCGCGCGAACATCCAGCAGCACAATCAAGTCCTCTTCCAATCCATGCAGCGGCTGTAGCGACTGGACAGGCTCATCAAGTAGTTGGCGCTACGCTCCCGCATGAGCAAGAACAAATAACAGAATCGACGCCCTTGGCGAATGAAATGTCTTCTATGGCACCTCCAACACGATTGGGAGAGAGCTCGCCTTCTAGACCCCGCCGAGCTAGTCCGCGTGTCGAGGTCCAAAGACGCCGTATCCGTTCAGCTCGAAAATATCATTTTACTAAAGAAGATGACGAATACATAAGCGAGAAGAAGAAGATAGACCAATTGTCATGGGCCGCTATCAAAGAGAGCCAGGAAAAGTGGAAAGATTGGCCACTCAGCGCGCTTACAAGACGATGGGCTGTGATCAAAGACCAGAACTTGCATCTGCAGACACCGCTTGTAGCTGGCACGAGTGATGAGATGCCTGATACTGAAATCGAGCTGGATGAGCAAGCGGAGGCTTCTCCGATACAATCCCACCATTTGCCAACGCCGAGTTCATCTGAGCATGGAGATGGCCACAGGGAGGGAGTTGAATCACCACAGTATGCCAACGGATACCCATCGAGCGCGCACTTTGACGACGACGAACTTGAGCTGCTATCCCTGACTGGCCGAGAGGCGGAAGATGAAGAACCGTTTCCTGAGAATCCAGACGAAGAAATATCAGACCCCTTACCAGAAGACGTCATCATCCCATCTATAGAAGCCAACGACGTTATCGATGAAGACGACCTGCAGCGAGACTTGCTTGAAAACCTACCGTTACGAGATGCCACCCTAACACCCCCACGACTAGCCTCGATCCGCGTAAAAACCGAGCCAATACCTTCTTCTCCCATCGCCGCACAGGTAGAGGATTCGCCCATGCGATACGACACAGTACCAGACTCGGATACGCCAGAAGAAGATACTAGTAGTAGTCAACAAAATACGAAGATCCCAGCACTTGCTCTCACCTGCCCCATCTGCAACCGCTCTTTCAAAACACCGCAAACCCTCGCACGGCATAAGGCGAACCCGAGAAATACACACACGCATCCTGCGCTGCCCCGGAAAAAAGCCACTACCACCACCACTACTGCTACATCTCTAGACCGCGTCGCCGAAACCAGTGTTCCAGAAGAAGAAGAAGAAGAAGAAGAAGAAGAAGAAGAAGAAGATGAAGATGACGACCCTCTCATCCTCCTCGCGCCCTCTCCTCCCCCCGTCACCGCCCCCACCACGCCAGCCATCAAGCGCGAACCCAGCACCCCATCAACAAGCTTCTTCCTCTCCACGCTGTACACCCCGAACACAAGTCTCTCCTCGCAGCCACGACAACGCCACAGTATCCGCGACGCAAACACCAAACATCCTCAGCCTGTACCAGGTGCTGTAAACAGAAAACAAAGAGAACAAGAAGATGCAAAGGCACATATGAAACGCGTTAAACAGTGCTGGAAAGGCAAAGCTGCGGGTACAACAGCAACAACAGCGACGACGATGATGGGAATGCCGCGATTGCAGCACGTCGATAAGGCGACGAAGAAGGCGACGAAGAAGAGGAGGCTTAGTTTGGGTTTGGGGGTGCTGGGGGGTAGTAGTAGTGGTAGTGGTAGTGGTAGTGGTAGTAATAGTAGGAATAAGAAGAGGAGGAGAAGTAGTAATAGTAGTAGTGGGAGTAGGAGTCATGATACTTACGATGATGATGATTATGACGTCGATGTCGACGACGACGACGAGGATGACGATGTGAGGGATGAGCTTTGTATTTGAGAGTAGGGTTTAGTTTCGTCGAGGTTAGATGGGGATGAGCTAGCTGGACGGAAGGGGGGCGGGGGATTTAATTATTTATTTATTCATTTATTTATTTATCTATGGTTAATAAACGCGGATTTGAAGTGGAGTGTTTACTGAATTGCCATGTGTGTATGGATGTGGAAGTGTAGTTTACACAAGAAGATGAGTAGAGAAAGGTACTTGCACTCTCGTCTGATTTACTGTGCAGATTCCACATACCTCTTCGTTCCCAATGAAACCCACCACCTACTGATCTACCTATACCAACACAGCACTCTGCCCCCTCACCCACTCCTCAGTCCTACTATCCACCTTCTCTACTTTCTCTTCCTTCCTCTCTTTCGTCACAGTACTCCTCACACTCCCCATTCCCTTTCCATCTTTCTCCACCCCCTGCCCAAGCACCTCGTCCCGTCCAAACATGCGCTCTAGAACGCCTACACTCCGGTACTTGAAGCGAAACACGGCATACGGCGCCTCGAGGCTATCGATATAATCGGGACGCGCAATGGCGTGGCCATAGGGACGCGGGGTGCCTGTGCGGATGTGGTGGGCGAGATTTGGTTTGGGAGCCACGATCTTTGAGGGGGTTTCTTTTTCACCTGGGGGTATGTTGGGGGGCTGGTGGGTGGATGGTGATGGCGGTAAGGGCCTTTGAGGGTTAGTTTCTGGAGGAGGATGTGCATGTTGATGTTTTTGTTTGTGATGGTGTTTAGTATGGTGTTTAACATGGTGTTTTCTGCTGTGACTGTAGGGTGGTAGTAAGGTAGTAGTGGTAGTAAAAGGATCTGGAGTATCCCATTGCATGGCTGGCTTTGACTTGGTGTTCGTATCGGAAGCGGGTTGAATCGTCCATGATGAATTTTCCCATTTCCGGTGTTTTGCTTTGGATTCCTTGGTGCAGGGTGTTGCTTCGAGAGCTGTCTTTAGATCAGGCACTTGCTGCATGGATACTGACTGCTTTTTCGTCTCCTTTGGAGGATCTTTTATGCTCCATGTGGTACTCTTAGTGTCCCAGGCTGTGGCTTCGGGTTTCTGGTCCTTGTTTGGCTCGCTCCATGTCGTACTTTCAATGTCCCAACCTGTAGCTTCAGGCTTCTTGTCCTTTTCTGGCTCACTCCATGCGCTGTTTTGATCTTCGTCGGTCGAGTACCAGCCGTTCTTCCCGTAGTCCTGAACCTCTGTGTTTTCCCAGCCCGACGTCTTGCCGTGGCCCTCAACGTCTGTCTTTTCCCAGCCAGACGTCTTCTCGTCCTCAAACTCTGTTTTTTTCCATCCAGACTCCATTTCATTGCCCCACGAACCTGATGACGTAGATCTGCATTCTTTATCCGCAGCAGGATCCTGTAAAAAGTCTGTCCCCCATGATGTATATGGTGCAGGAATGCTGTGAGTGCTACTTTGCTTTCGCACAGGATCCTGCACGGGCACGACCAGACTCGGAGCCGGAAATACCGAAGCACTCGCATTGCCGTGCACGCTCGGTTGCCTTGATTGTACTTGTGGAGGCACGGACTCCGGGGCATTTACAATGGTAGGTATCACTAGTGTGATGGGAGCAGGAACATGCACTGTTTGAGAGCCTGTTGGTTGCGCGGTATGATGTGAGTGTCGCGATGAGGTTCGATCACGACTGCGATGTGTAGACTTTGAGCGACGAGAACGGCCTTTAGATGTTTGACGCAGACTCTTTGTACTTTGGTGATGTGAAGGCTGGACAGTGTCGTTTGAGCTCAGTGAGATGACCGAGTCTGAAGGCTGTTCGATATGTGCCCAGCCTTTGTCTTCCGAGGAAGATGATTCGTCATCTCTTCTAGATCGTCTTGAACGAGACTGGTGCCTCGAACTCTGCTTGGAACGCTGTCCATCGCTTAGATGTAAAGGGATAGACCGAGCATCTAATCGAACAGGAGTTGCAGGTATCGGCATTGCCGATTGGCTCGAATCTTCCCAACCCTGTGCCTTGTTTTTCGTCCATGTCTCTTCCGTATCCCAAGAGTCAGAAGGGGTCTCTCCGCTCGAATGCCACCCATTACTGCTAGAAGTCTCCGTTTCCCACACAGGCTCCATACTCCAACTAACGCGGGTGCCTTTACTTCTTGCTTCGCTTTGCGCGCAGCCATCTTGGCTTTGTTTCCATGACCCGCGGTCACTGCGATTGCGTATGGAAGACGTTGACTCGGACTGGCGAGAGGGTTGTGCAGATGCCTGGCTTTTCTCTTTCTGTGATGCATATGCTGAATCCTTGCCATGTATAGACTGCTCCATTCTTCGAGACTCTTCCACACCCTGCTTGACTGCCGTCGTCAACAGTTTGTTCAGCCATACAGGGTCAACGCCGTCTTTGTGCGGAACTGCAGTGCTGTATGATTCATAGTGAGTATCGTTTTTGTCAGGTGGAATGGGTCCGCTGCCGTATTGGAAGCCCGAAGGCGGAAGATCGGTTGCGCGCCGCGTGTGTGGACTGACCGACTGCGAGTATCTAGATTTAGGTTGCGAATGATGCGATATCGATACTCGAGAAATTGACTTTCGTACATGCTGACTGTTGTGGTGATTTCGTTGCTCTGAGCCGCTGGGGCTACGCAGTGATTCGGCGTAGGACGTGCGATACGATGGCAATGGGGGCGGTGGACCGGAGCCACTACGGGTGCTTTTAAAATACGGCCCTCGATCATCATATGTCTGACTTTTATGGGAGCGTGACAATTTCTCGTCCAATCCAAACGGATCACCGGACCAGTCACTGGCGCCGTCAAGGTTCATAGTCAAAGTTGACTTGTCGCGAGTCCCAGCGCATCGCAGCACCAAGACTTCGATGCAGCCTATATTCTCCGAGGTATTGAGTGCTTCGTCCGCCGACACTGCTGTTGTCAGTCGATACCAAAACTACCTCTGGCCAACATACCAATATTCAACTTATCAAACGTCCATTCGCGCGCAATCATGGAGCCATCCTTTTGCCTCTCCTCCTTTTGGCGGACGGTGAAATCAACCAAAGAGCGGTTATCGGACGGCTTGCGGGGCTTCAAGTCCTGTCGGTTGCGGTTGCACTGATATACGCCGTCAACGTAGACGAAGAGGGCGATTCCTGGCGCGATGAACTTGTTCGAGGTAAGGTGGATGGAAAATGATTGGGGTTGACTGGGTACAGGGACAAACGTCTCGACAAAGCCGTCGCCGTAGGTAGTGCCGAATTCCTGCAGTGCTTGGTGGCTCTCAGAGAGCTCGATTGCACAGTTGAGGTCCTTGAGCGAGGGCATTGGGGCGGTTGAAGCAATGGCTTGTTATGGAAGGAGGGTTCAGAGGCTAGGGCTGGTGATGCACTACTGGATGAGGTAGGCAGTGAGTGGGGCGTCACAGCGACAGCGAGCTGCACGTGGTGAGAGCAACAGCGCAGTCGGCCTGTGCTCAAGCCATAGAGAAATGTAGAGCGTCTATTCGATGACGTCTTTCAGGCAATCGACAGAGGCTGGGCCAAGTTTGCTATGCGCAAAGTCCTGTGAAAGACGCCATCATATACATTACTTCAGCTGCCGATTGACAGCTTCATCAATACCTACACGAACGACACATCTTCACGTTTTCAGGCGTCTGTAAACCCTTTCGCAACAATGTTGTCAGTGAGCAGTGACAGACATGCCAGGCTTGCGGAACGGGGTTTGCTGTGGACCAGCTCTTAACCGTGATTACAAACAGCAGTAGCCAGTAATGTTTACGCTAAACGGTGTAGGACGCCAACGCAGCGTCCAACAACGTCAGGTCCATATCTGAGGCTTCATGTCAGCAGTGGGAGAAACAAGTGCGAAGGCGGAAGTGAAGACACTAGCTCCATCTAGCATAGCGCAGCACGTGATGGAGAGCAGTGAATGGCGCCGCAACGCGAGTAATGTGTCTTCATAATATCATTTCGAGTCAATCCATATACGATAGCGCGATTAGCTTGATACGCAAGGCCCGTTCCTACGAGTCCGGCTTCATTGTCCCGCACAGCGAGCATGTCCACCATTGGTTTTCCTACACAAGTCAGTAGATGGTTCCCGCGATGCCATGCCAGCCATGTTACCATGAAGGTTCCACACTCCAAACAATTCCAGCCCAATCTCCCCCGTGCTGGCTCAAACGGTGTGGCTCCACGGCCGCGCAACCCAGACTGTGGTGGGGGCTTAGGGAGAACGGGTGCCGTGTATGACGACGCAAAGCGCTTGTGCTCTGGTATGGGCTGAGGCGGTTGCTCCAGGCCACACGCGCCACAGGCAAGGTAGTCGAGAGAGTTGTGCAGTGTGCATTGCGGACACGCCCACTTGGTAGGGTCGGGCAGAGGCGTGTCAGCTGGTCGCGGGGCTGGGGGTGGAAATTGCCTATTTCGAAGCTGCTCTTCTTCCAATGAGATGAGGCGCGGGGGCGGCCTTGCAGAGACGGGGTGCCTGGTGGATGTTGATCTTGACAGCGGTTGCGTGAGCAGGCGTGACAGAGGCCGTCCTTGGGGAGGATGCGTGGTGCTGCGTGTGGGATAGGGTCGAGTTGCCAAGGGGACCGAGGGAGGCTGTGCACTGTCGAATTGCAGACCGTTTTTGGGATCCCAACTGAGACCACCGTTGCCCGTTGGAGCACCCAATCTCTGCATTTCCTCGTCGTACATGAGGTCCTGCAGAGCCTGAGCAATCGCCCAATCGTTGGCGTCGTCTTGCTCGGCTGTCGTACGGAAACGGTCTCGCTCTTGTTGGTGGAGCAGCCGGTCAGCCTCAGAGCTGCCGCTGGCACAGCCTTCGATGATGCTGCTCCTGCGGGACGCGGCGTCTGCAATGACTTTGCGCATGTCAACGCCATGTGCTGTGGGCCGCGAACCCCCCAAGCGGTGTCCTCCTGCATTGGCCTTGGGCGCGGCTCTTCGTTTCTCAGCGGCGACTCTGGCCTGGCGGCGCATTTCGTCGAGCGGTATGCGCTTGCCACCGAGTTTCTGGCCTTGCGACAGGAAGCTTTCTCCAGTGTAACCCCTCATGAGGAGCGACTGGTGCTCCTCGCGAAGCTCGTTCCACAGATTGTTGAAGTCGACATTGTGAGGACCAATGACGATGTGGCAGAGCTCATGCAGCAGCGTGTCTGTGACCTGCTCCATAGAGAGGAACTGCCTGGAATCATGGTGATATCTCAGGCGGATGAGGATTCTCTCTGTGCGGTTAATGTTCAGGCCTGCGGGCTGTCAGCACACTATCTTACAGTCAGCTTCTGTGTGCCCACCCAGCAGCTGAGGCTCGTCAGGGAGAAACTCGGCCAGTGTGCCGACCTTCCAGCCGCGCTTCCTCATCATGGGCTTGACCATGGATGCAGCCTTGCGGAGCGTGTGCAGGGCCTCGCCATCTCGCGGTAGGTGCTTCAGATGCTCGTAGGCGTCGAAATGCGCATCAATCTCGCGCATGCTGTGTCTGTGTCTGTGTCTGTGTTCTAACTAGTCAGGATGGGCTGGGGGGTTGGATGGGCTCTAGAGGGCAGCGCGAGGTTCTGGTGTTGGCAAAGGCGACGCCCGCTGCTTAGTTAAATGAGCGCTCGCTGCGGCCAGAGTGCCGTACAACACGGCCCATGCAGGGGCAAAGGAAGCAAGCCGAATGGTGAGAGCCAAGAAATGGCAGGAAAAAAAGCTAGAAAACAAGTACGGATAGCCACGTAAGCACTTCACGCGTTGTCTCGGTGGTTGATGGAGGCGGCGAGTGACTTTATTCTACTGACAAGGGTATTTACAGGCTGCTGGCGTCCCCCGTGAAGGCCAGGCCGATGGCATGCAAGGGCAGCACGCTCTGCACGCCTAAAAAAAGCTGCGTTGGCCGTGAGCGAGAGCTGAGAGGGTGGCGCAAAAGCCACGGGCCGTCACGTGGAGTCGTGTGGAGGAAGGCGGCGCTAACTCATTGGCTTGACGTAGTGCCTGCAATGACCGACGAAGGCCTTGCTGCACCTCCAAAGGCCGCCCCGAGGACCTGCAAAGCATAGTCGGCTGCCAATCCTGTCCTCCGCCCTGACCTTGCTGCTTGCCGTCTGCCATCGGTGCGAGCAGCAAGCATGTCGAACGACGACCAGCAACTCCTCGGCGTGGTGAGTATGGCGGTGGCGGTCGCCTCTGCACCTGGAACTGACGACGTGGGAAGCTCGCCGAGTACTCCAAAGACGTGCGCACCGTGACGGGCTCCATCTGGGACGCAACCGATGCGCATTTCGCACATGTGGCCGGCTACATCAAGAAGAAGCTGCCCGAGGCCTGGCTGCCCGAACGCGCGCGACCGCGACCGCCGCCTCCACCCCCGCATGCCATGACAGGCCACTACCTGCATCGCGTGTACGACTGGGTCCTCGGGCACCAGGCGCTGGCGGCGGCGGCGGCGGCCTTTTTCGCGACGGGCAGCCTGCTGGTATGGCGTGAGCAGAAGAAGTACAACCGCAAGCGCAGAGCGCGGCGGGCGAGCAACGGGGCGCGGTGCGAGGTTGTGGGTGAGCATGCGAGGGCGGGGCGAGCGCGGTTGTGGCAATTGTGCTAACGGAGACAGTGCTCGCGGGCGCGCCCAACTCGCCCATTGTGCGGTCGCTGTCGCTGGATCTGGAGCGGCGCGGCTTCATTGTATACATTGTGTGCTCCAGCATGGACGAGGAGCAGCAGGTGCTGGGCGAGTCCCGGGCAGACGTGCGGCCGCTGCACCTGGACGTCGTGGACACGATGGGCACGCAGCAGGCCATGAGGCGGTTCAACGAACTGCTCGCTAAGCCGCATGTTGCCTTTGCCGGGGCAAGCCCACACAAGCTCAACCTGAGCGGTGTCATGTTGGTCCCTGACTTGATTTACCCGACTGGACCGGTGCAGACGGTGGGCCCTGAGCTCTGGTCGGATGCGCTCAATGCCAAAGTGCTCAACACCATTGCCGTGACGCAGGCGCTGCTGCCGACCGTGTGCGAGTTCAAGGCGCGGCTTCTGCTGCTCACACCGAGCATCATTGCGTCACTGCGGCCGCCGTTCCACAGCGTCGAGACGACCATTGTCAGCGCGCTCGAGGGCTTCCTGGCGTCGCTGCGGGCAGAGCTGGGGACCCTGGGCATCGAGGTGCTCCAGTTTCATCTCGGCACCTTTGATCTGAGCAGCGTGGGCTCCAAACATCATCTCCAGACGCGTTCGATCGGCAGCCCACATGCTTGGCCGGCCACCACACGAGCGCTGTACGCAAGCAACTTTGAGGCCCAGACACGCGTCGCGCAGAGCCGAGGCCTGCTCAACCAAAACGGCAGCTCGGTGCGCGAGCTACACAACGCCGTGTTTGACGCCCTCACGCAGCCGCGGCCGGCCAAGCTGTGGCGGGTTGGGCGTGGCAGCGTCATGTACGACGTGGTGGGCAGCTGGGTGCCTCGTGGGCTTGTTGGCTGGATGATGGGATTGAGACGAGTGTCTCTGGACACGCCATCTCAGCCGAAGCTAGAGGATAGTGTGCAACTACAGTCATGGGAAAAGCTCGAGGGCGTCGCTTAGCAGGGCGGCGCGCGTGTTTTGGAGTGCGAGCTTGGGCAGCGTCATGGACGGGCAGGAATGAAATTGCAAGGCAGGTTATTGTTCTCTGAGCGCGTGTGTGTATGTGTGCATGTGTGTGCATGTGTGTGCGGGAGTGTGTGAGGAGCAAAGGAGATGAAACCCGTGCAGTGGTTGGAGAGGACGGAACGAGGGGCTTGGCAGTTGTTTTCAGCTAGCGGAGGCGCCCCTGCATGGTTAGATTGGCAGGACAGGGCGTTGCGGCCAGTCAGCTGGACGTGTATAGTTTGGGCGGGCTATTGATCAAAGCAAGCAAGCATGCTCAGGCGTGTGTGAAGGAGCAGGAACAGTGGTTCGCAGCATGGGCAGCAAGTTAAATGAGCAACAAAGTGGTGGCCCAGGGCGGGCGTCGAGGGCGCGAGGGCAGACGGCTACTATTGACGGCGAGGGCCCAAAGCGGAAGCGAGCCGACCAAGGGCGAATACGCGTGGTGCTAGTGAAACGAGGCAGAGGGAGCTGTCATGTCGCAGGTATGGGGGTGGGGGAACAATAACGATGACACATGCGGAGGGATGGGGTGAATGCGTGGTGCAGCGGTGCAGCGGTGCACAGGCGTGCTTGCTTATAGGTGTAGGTGTATGGATAGTAGGATGGAGTAGGATGGAGCAGGGAGGCCGAGGACAGAGGCGAGCCAGGGCGGAGAGTCATGGCGGCGCGGCAGAGAGGACACACTGGGCATGGGGGGGCCAGGCGTGGCTGGCCGTGTACGTAGGCAGAGTATTGAATGAATGAATGGATGAACGATGGACGCGGAATGCTGAATGAATGAATGAATGAATGAATGAATGAATGAATGAATGAATGCGTGTATACATGCATAGGGCCACCAATTGCCGGGCGTGTCTGGGCGGCGGCGGTGGCGTCGTGTCACGCTCCACGCCGCCGGGGGGGACGCGCACAGGCCACAACGTCGTCGATGCAGGGCCGATTGCAGGTAGCGCGCCCGATTGGAAGCAAAGCACAGGAGTCGTCGCGGGTTTCAGGAGGTGTAGGTTTGGCTATTATTGCATCCAACCCCCCTCCCCCTCAGTAGTCCGCCCACGTCCATCTTACCCCGTCACGGCGACGCTTGCTGTCGTATCCGCTCCTTCGCGCTGCACCCTAACCTCCCGTTTTCTTCTTTCCATGCTCCCGACACGGCCCTCTGCTGTCTGCTCCTCCTCCCACGCCATACCACTACTACCTACACCACCCACGCCAGCCCGCCTTTACCACAACCACAACCATCTCCTCCTCGTCCTCCACCAACAGCAACGCCGCGCCGCCGCCGCCGCCGACGCCGCTACCACCACCCCCGTCTGCGCCCGTCTCCCCTGCCGGCACAGCCTCAATCGCACTTGCAGCCACCACCACCACCGCCGCCGCCGTTACTCTTCTTCTTCTCTGGCCTGCTTACCCCCAGCATTCGCCCCAGTGCACGCTGCACGCATGACAGCCCGGCGTCATCAGCCCTTTGCCACCGATTCCATGCCCTACCCCTGCTGCTGAGACGTCCTTTGCTGTCCCCGCAACCACGCCCACGCCCACCACCACCACCACCACCATGACGAGCCGACCTCATCGCCCAGGCGGCCTCGACCTGCGCTCCCAGTCGTTTGACCCTCCAAGCAACATGTACAACAACTCCAACAACTCGTCGCAGTCTGGCCTCGGCTGCATTGCCAGCGCCAGCATGAGCAATTTGTCCCTCGGCTCTGACCTTCCCAGCCCGCGCACCGGCGAGGCCCCGCCCGCCCTCTCCCCTCTGGACGCGCTTGCCCTCCAAGGACGACTGCTTGCAAAGCGCTTCGAGCAGCAGGACAAGGCCGGCCGCCGCCTCAGTCGCTTGGCTCCTCTGACCATCCAGAACGAGTTTGGCAACCGCCCCGGATACTTTTCTTCGCTGTCCAACTCGACCGTCAACTCGCCCAACGAAGACGCAAACTCCTTCAGGTCTCCCCGACCCGACGTGTCCCCCCGCCACGAAGCATTGGAGAAGCACAGATCTCACTACCCGCAGATTAGCAACGACGACCTCGAACCCCAACATGCCGCTGGCCCACTGCAGAGCCCCATGGCCACCATCGCAGAGGCAAGCCCTGCCATTTCACCACGCGGCTACTTTGATATTCCCAGGTCGCGCTCGCCCGAGCAGGTTGAGCCCCAGTTTGGACTATGCGAGGCGACGCCCGTCAGCCCCCGCGTGCCAGCCACGCCCTCGAGAATGTTCCTGAGCCCACAGCGAAAGCCATCTGTCGAGGCCCAGCAATCGTCGCCGCAATCGCGCGCCAACCTGCTGCCCCCCCGCTCGTCCAGCTCGGTACGCTCCAATCGCTCCCCGCGCCTGTCGCCCAGCATGCGGTCCACACACGCCGACAGCTACGACGACGTCGAAGACCTGTCCCTCAGCGGATCATACGACTCTCTGCACCAGAACCGCAGCCTGTCCCCTAGCTCCAGCTTTTCCGGGGCGCAGTCGCCGTTCGCCGCCGGTGCGGCTTCCATGGTTCCTCGATCACCTTCGGCTGCATCCGACTATTCTATTAATAGCACAAGCCTTCCGCGCCCTGCATACAACTTCTCCAGGCCAATGAGTCGCCAGAGCACACGCCCATCATTGGACGTCATGTCCAACGAGGGTCCCTCACGCCAGGCATCCGACGAAAGTGCCTACATGAGGCCCTCTTTTGATAGCCAGTCTCATCAACATGACCCCAACGAGCCTCCCATGGCACCCTACGCCAATGAGACTGTTCACACGCCCGTCAGCATGGCCAGTGAGGACTTTCGCCGATCGGGCGACTTTGCCAACAACCCGGCTCCCTCGTACACGTACACCAAATTCAACCTGCCTCGTGGCAGGACGGTGGATCGTCGATCGGTCGGTGTCGAGGATTTCCTCAACAGTCAGATCAAATGGGACCAGCCAAAGAAGCCCAACCAGGCTCAGGCCCGTCCACCCTCGCCAGAATCCCCACCTCGTTCTTTTGACCATGGCGCACCGTCACTCACTTCTAGCAATAGCACCATCCGTGCCCGCACCGCTGGTGGTACGGAAATTACCGCTCAGCAGCACTGCGACATGGGTATCGAGCTTCACGAGGCTGGCGAGCTTCTCAAGTCGACCTACCACCTCCGCCTCGCTGCCCGTGCTGGCCTTCCAGAAGCCATGTTCTGGTATGGCCTGGCCTGCCGACACGGCTGGGGCATGCGTGAGAACAAGGGCGAAGCGTTGCAGTGGTTGCGACGTGCCGTTGACTCTGGCCATCTTGAAATCGCAGATGACGAAGACCAGGACAAACACGGCCAACCCACCGACCAAGTCAAGAAGAAGAAGCATCGTGCACAGTATGCAGTGGCAATCTACGAGCTTGGAAAGTGCTACGGAAACGGTTGGGGCTGTCCTCAGGACAAATCGCTCGCGCTCCGCTGCTACGAGATTGCCGGCAACTGGGGCGATGCAGACGCCCTTGTCGAAGCTGGCTACTGCTATGCTGAAGGCGTGGGCTGCAAGAAGAACATGAAGAAGGCTGCCAAGTTCTACCGTGCAGCCGAGGCCAAGGGCGTCAGCATGGTTGGCAACAGCTGGATCTACAAGGACAAATACATGGACGATGGCCCAACCATGTCTGACGCACGCTCAGTTCGATCTGGTCGCTCTACAACAAGGGACCACTCTGAGAAGAAGGCCCGCGACAAGAGCAGGACGCGTACCATCTTCAGCCGCAAGAAGAGTGCGGCTTAACTCTCTTCCTCCCCCCCCTCCTCTCTCTCTCCCTCCCCCCCCCTCCTCCTACCTTGTATATGTGTCCACGACTCTTTCTTATGCGTTTGGCGATGGCGTCTAGGCGTAGTGGCTCGGTGTCTGATTTTACATATACCTTGGTTGCGTCCCGGCCGGTCTCTACTTAGCCCTGCGCTTGCTTTGTTGCAAAAAAAGAACCTTTTTTCTTCTCTCTTTCCTTTCTTTTTTCCTTTCGGTTGTTTGCTTTCCCTCTTTTTTTTCTACTTTCACGATACCTGCCTGGCGCATGGCTGGGGCCATACATAAACTATAAACTGTGCTTGGATTATTATTCGCACATGTTGATCGAGTACACTCTTCGATACTTGAACATAGCATTTCGCCATTAAGCCTTGTTCTTGCGTTGCGTTTTCTTTTGTTATTGCCTGCCTACTTGTTCCCATGTTTCCTAGCCATTCTCTCTCCCTGCCCTCTTTTCCTATGTTTATACCACTGTCGCATTTTTCCTATTCGGCCCTTTGATGCCTTAGTATTTTTTTTCCCTTTCTTCTCTTTCTTTCCTTCTGTCTTTTACGGGATATCTGAATTTCAGAGTTGTCTCTCTCCCCCCCCTCTCTCTCTCTTTTTTTCTTTTTCCTTCACTTTCGATTCATACGTAAATCTAATACCCGGTTGCTGGTGTAACTCGTTGACAAGAAAAAACCTTTTGTTTGTGCGGCTTCTTTTTTTTTCCCTTTTCATCTTTTTTTCTTCTTCTTCTTCTTTTCAAGGGAAAGGGAAAAAAGAGAGGCGGGAGGATTGGTACGGCGCGCGTCTTTGTCTGTGTCGGGGTGGATGGATCTGGATGGGAAGTTGGAAACGCGGAAAAGAATATGTTCTTGTTTCCTTGTCATTGTCGTTGCCGTTGTCGTTGCTCGGAGGAAGTGTGAGTGAGTGAGGAAATACGGGGTGGAAGAATACTGCCGGAGAGCTTGATTTCCTCAACCCGTGCGTTTTTTTTATTTCCCCAAGCTGTGTCTTTATTTTTTTCGTGTAAAATCGAGAAGAAAAAATGCCCTTGGTGAGATTGCAAACGCACAAATTTGAAGTGGCTCTGCAGATGGATGAATGGATGGATGGATGGAGAATTGAGTAAGAAGAAGGTGGAATATCAAAATTCAGATTTGAAGTTGCTGTCATTGAGCAGCTGCTTCTTCTGTGCTTGCTCTCTTGTTTCGCCCGACTATCTACTGTGCAACTGTCTCTCTCTCTCTCTCTCTCTCTCTCTCTCGTCTTTGAAATCATCATGCTTCTGCGGACCATGACGCTTACTACTACGTATGTCTCTTTACGTTCTTACATTCTTCGTTTCCATTTTTCTCTATTTTCTCCACTTTCTTTGCCCCGTCATTGCTTGCCGGCGCTAATGCGTTGCCTGGTCATCATAAGATGCGGGATTGGTATGTGCACACACACACACATATATATATATATATGTCATATTATTATATTCATGGTGACTCTTACATAGAGTTCAGACAAGGAAGAAGAGAGAAAGAGAAAGGGTACACATGATACTATCAGGCATTCAACGTTTCATTTCATTTCTATATTCAATCATCACCAAAAGACTGTCCATGCCATGCCTCTTACATCCCCTCTACCCCCTCTCTCTCCCACATACACACATACACACACACACACACACACACGCACACAATCAGCTCACACCTAGCAGTTTGAGTTTGTCTGCGTGGCAAGGCCCAAGTGCCACGGCAGGGCATTGTAGGTAGCACTGGCGTTGGGGTCGATACCCTGGTACAAGTAGCGCATGTTGCAGGGGGTAATGGTGAGAGTCTGATCGACGTTTGTGCGGACAATCTCGCCGTGGGAGATGCTGGTGGACCAGCGGCCGGCGGGGAACTGGACGTTTGCCTGGCCGAGGAACGGGTTCTGCTGGGTGGCGGCCAGGGCGGTCCACGGCCCCGTCAGCGACGACGCGGTCCAGCTGCGGAAGTAGCGCAGCCCGCCCGGCGAGTTGCCCGAGCCAATGCACTCGACAAGAAGCAGGTACTTGTTGTCGGCCACGCGGTACACGTTGGACGCCTCAAACAGGTTGTTCTTGGTGTCCTGCAGCGCAATCACCGGCTCGTTCATGCCCTTGGGGAACTGCGAAATGGGCGTCGAGCTGCGGTACAGCCGGCCCATGTCGTCGGACGAGAAGAGATGGCAGTTGGCCGAGTCGCAGATGACCCACATGTCGACCCAGTAGCCGCCGCCCGCAAGCCCATTCTGGATCGTCGCCGGCGTGCCGTTGGGGTAGAAGACTTGGGGAGCTGACCAGCCCCGCGGATTCGAAATGTCCGGGTTGGTGCTGTAGGCTGCATTGCCGTTTTGGTAGATGAGATACCAGAGTTTCTGCGGCGCAAAGTAGACTTTTTTGCCCATGTGTCAGCTGATGTGGAACCTCGACTCCAACTCCCATCTCCACGCACAGCCGTCTTGTGTACGCATCTCCGGGTGTGCGGGTGGGTGGGTGGGTGGAAAAATACGTACAGACTTCAGGCGCAGCACGGTATCCCGTGCCAATGCCCGACTGGTCGAGGTAGTAAAACGGCGCCTCCTGGGCCTTTGAGAAATCGGTAAAGTTGAAGTAGACGAGGTTGTAGCCCTCTTCTTTAGCCGTGCTGGCAAAAACATGGTATGTGCCCTGGTACTGGATGATGGATGGGTCCTTGATGCCGGCGAGGTTGCGGCTGTCCTTCTTGGGCGAAACTAGAATGCCGCTCGAAGTCCAGCTAAAGCTGCTGGGGAGATTGGCCTGGCGCTCGGCAAGCGATGGACGGAGGTTCGCAGGTACATTGCGGGCGAGAACTGTGGCTGCGAGCGCAACGCAGCTGATGAGAAACGAACGCATTCTAGTCGTTTTTTTTACTGGACTGCAACTCCAATACTGTCTCTCTTCTCGTCGGGACCCCCATCCTTTATATACCCGTTGTCTCGCTCTTGTCTCAGACATTCTCCGGAGCTCCAAAAGTTGGGGAAGCCGGGCACGTGGGCCACGGACCGGGGCATTACCTGCATCGTATGGGGTAATCTACGGGAGGGCTTCTGGCTTGTGGAATATTTCTCGTCGTCATCGTCTGCTGGCTTGTTTTCTTCCTTCTTAGCAGTAGCTTGGTGGGCCCTGTGCTGGGCGTTTAGCCTGTTCTGCTGGGTTGGCGGCCAGCTTTCCAGCTTAGGTAGCACATAAATTGGTCGTCTGTACGGATACGGAGGTGGCAAACTGTCTAGTTGGACGAGGGGCTGCGAATTGTTCTGTAGATGACGAGTGGGGAATCCTGGGGAGGAGGTGTAGGCACCATATTTTGTTGCTCTAGAGCGCCTCTGGGGATGCAGAGTAAACTGTCTGAGCGCGTCGACATGGCTGTAGAGCTGCTCAACGGACATTTTCTGCATGCTGGAGCCTTCCCTCTTTGGACTAGTCGGCCCGTGCTAAACCCTCTTGCCAGTCACCCGTGGCAATGGTTAAACAACCCACCACCAATAGCTATCTCACCCACCTTGAAGCTGGGGTCTGCATTAGGGGCGCGGCATCTAAAATTTATAGAGTTAGCACTGTAATTAAATAACTTAGCTCTTTTTTTATAACTTACTAAGTAGCTAGATAATTGTAAGAGGCTACGCCTAAAGTGTGTGTGTGATCGAGTATATCTATACGACTACCTAGACTTCAAGAAGCTTGAAGTCTTGTTACTGCCTTTTTGGCTATGGATGGCGTAAGTAGTCGTACGCTCGGCCCGTTGGGCCCGCCCATTACAATAATACTTATCTAGTATAGAGCGCTAGTGTTGTGTTTTAGGCGAGCTAGGCAGCCTCTAAGCTATCTTAACCCACACTATATAACGCGTAGAAATTGTTAAAACATACTAAAAACTCCATTAATTTTGCTTTCTATTATATTGCTTACTGCCTATAATACTATTTTATTTGATAAGACTGCCTAGCAGCTAATTTACTATACAATTAAGTCTAAGTCTAATAAAGATAGGTTAGTTTAGGAGGGCTATACTAATTCTAAGCAAGAACTAGAGTCGTTAAGCAACGCCCTTGCCTATGAAGCTGCTCCCTATAAAGCCGCTCTCTATAAAGCTGCTCTCTATAAGGTTATAGCCTATAAAGCTATAGCCTATAAAGCTGTACAGCCTAAGCCTCTATACTATAGGCGAAGTACTAAGCGTGCGCTGCGCTAATAGAATTATAGTAAGCTCTATAGTATTATAGAGTGTGATATTAATAGTTTATAAGAGGCCTTGCTTATTAATGATAAGCACCTACTACTACTAGAAGTTCTATACAATAGCTATAATAAAGCTCTTAATATAGTTAATAAGTAGGCTAAAAACTATAGTATTACGTATAATTAATATAAACCACGTAGCAAGCTAGCAATTTAAGTTATAATATATTATAACTAAAAAGGCTTACTACGCCTAAGTAAAAAAGTAGCAAAACTAGAATCATAGTAGAGTGTGTTATTATAGAAGATAGATTATAACATAGGATTTTAGTTGCTTATAAAAAACTCTGTATAACTAGAGGGTTAGTAGAGAGTTAAATTATAGAAAGATTAAAAGAGCTTTACCTATAATTACCTACTAGTTAAAGAAAAATTTATATTTGCTTAGTACTAGAGAGCGACCTATAAAGCGTTGCTAGAGAAGAGGTTAAAGGAAATTTAGGCGGCATTGCAAGGTCTAAACTATACGCTATAGATAGTGCGCGCTAAGTTCCCCACTATCTAGATAACGCAATAGGACATTAGAAACTAATTTATAGCGTACTACTATTAAGAACTAGGTTTTAACACAAAAACTAGGTTACTTTTAAAGAAGTTAAAGTAGAAAAAGTATTAGTTTTAGTAAGTCTCTATTACTAAATTATTTTAGTGTTATAAGAGTTCTACTAATTCTAGCGCGTATAGACTTAAAAATAGTCTAAATATATTATCTTATTAGCTTAAATACTTGCGCTAATAACTTACTACCTATTAGTAAGAAAATTAAAATATTCTAACACGTTGCTAGGCATAGAATTAACGCAAAGAACTATATTACGCACCTTTTTTTCATTTACCTACGCTACCTTAAAAACTTTAAAAAGTTGCTAAATACGCTTATTGTAATGGGCGGGCCCAACGGGCCGAGCGTACGACTACTTACGCCATCCATTGCCAAAAAGGCAGTAACAAGACTTCAAGCTTCTTGAAGTCTAGGTAGTCGTATAGATATACTCGATCACACACACACTTTAGGCGTAGCCTCTTACAAGAGGGTCTACTAAACATAAGAAGTAAGAAATAAACCTTTGGTAAAAGTTAGCAAATCCTAAGAAACCTTATACGCCTTAGACGGACGTAAGGGGTTCCTATTCTTAGATAGCTTTTGTCTTCTCTAGGTCTATTAAGACACCCTTTCCTACTTTAAGGATAAACTCTAAATACTTTATACGTTAGACGTGAAATTCGCACTTATCTAATTTAAGTTATAGTCCTGCTACTTATAGTTGTCTAATTACTTATTGTATATAGGTGTAGTGTTAAGATAGAGAGCTATCTATAAAAATTAAAATGTTGTTAAGGTAAGTAGATATAAAGTCGTCTAGTAGGTCCTATAAGATCTAATTAACGTAGCGCTAAAACGTACTTAGAGCATTAGCTAGACTAAAGGGTGTAACTAGCTATTTATATTAGCTAAATCTTGTTTAAAAGGCTATTATCCATTCTTATTTTTTAGTAATTTGTATTTTATAAAAGGCAGCAGAGACGTCTAGCTTAGTATACTACTTAGCTCGTCTAACTTAGTTTAGGGTCTTATAGATTAGAGAAAGAGAGTATTAGTCTTTTTACGTAATAGCGTTAAGCGTATAGTAGTTAATATAGAACCTTAGTCCTTCTTTAGGCTTCTATATAAAGAGGACTAGTAACGCTATAGAAGAGGTGCTTACACAAATAAAACCCTTATTAAGTAGGTCTAGGAGTGTCTTCCTTAGGACTAGTAGTTTGTCTCTAGACATGCTATAGAGCGGTCTATACAGGATCTCTAGTAGCTTGCCATCTTAGGGAATTAATTTAATTTTGTAGTCTACGTCTAGGCCTTAGTAGGGTAGTAACTCTGCTCCCTCTTTTAGTAAGAAAAGCTGCGCGTAGTCCTTAAGGTAGGTAGAGAAGGTTTTCTTTACTTTATCTATCGTAAGTTTTGCTTTTAGACAGAGAGCTTTTTTGATATCTTTTAGACTAGCCGCAAATACCTATACTACCTTCTATCTTCTATTTCTTCGTACGTGTAGTTAGAAAGCAGTAGTAGTAATAGCAGCACAGTCTATCTACGTGGGCGTGGTGCTCTCCCTACTTTGTATGGAGAATCCGTAGCGTTGTAGGAGCAGGCGGTGTTTAGCAGTGTATAGTACTCTGTCTATCTCTTCTAACTAGGTCTTTCTAAGGATTATGTTAAACTCGTACGTAGACGAGATAATATACGCCGCTACTTTTTATTTTACTTCTCCTATGTTAAGTACAAACTCTATTACTCCTTGTATAGGACTTATCTTTTTATCTACTATTGCTAAGAGGTTAGATAAGATTATATAACGTGGCAGCTTTAGTTGTTGTATAAGCTTGTCACACACAACTAAATATATGTAACACCTATAGTTAAGCATTACAATAGCATTCCTTACACTATTTATAACTATATTCATAGACATTGCTTTTATAGGCTTTAATAGTTTAAGTATCTTATGCGGTGCTCGTACGACACATCTTTCCTGCTTTATTCGCTCTAACTAGCGCTTTTTAGTTAGAGCTCTTCTTTTCCCTTATCTAAGTTATCCTCTATAGGTGCTATAGTAGCTACCTTAGTATAGTTTCCTTGTTTATGCGTAGGAGTAGTAAAAGGAGTGTTGTAGTCTTTATAATAGTGTCCTTATTTGCTATAGCAGAAATAACGTCTCTCTTAATAGCGTCTTTTAATTTTAGTATAGGACCCCTAGTATTCTTTTATTATATATAGCCTAGTTGCGCCTAAAGTAGAGGTCTAGTTTATCTCTTTAGATATAGCTTAAGTGTTGCTAAGGAAGGGTGACGTAAAAGTTAGTTGTTTAGATAATAGTTGTTCTATTGCTCTTAGGTTTTCTTACGTAACTCTTATTCTTTATATAAAGCTATTATACTTCTTATTCTTACTAGGCTAGTAGCCTACTTAATACTTAAGCAACTCTTTGTTAAGAGAGTTCTTTAAGTAGTTAATCTTTTAAGCGTTGTCTATGGCGCTTAGGCCTACTTCTTAGAATTTTAAATTAAAGACTTAAATGTGACAAAGGAACTCTCCCCTTCCTTGTCTAGTCGTACGGAGGTAGTAGAGAGCCTTCTATTTAATTGTAAGGTCTTAAAAGAACTTATCTAACTAGGACTATAGTCTAGCTATTGTAGCTGCTAGGGTGCTGTTTATAAGAGCTTAGACGTACGTATAGAGCGTATTAAAAGCTCGTCCTTTTATAAATGTAATAATATAGTAGGTTTTAAGTTTCTTACTTAGGTAAGCTACTCTATTTACAAAGAGCTTAGCCTATATACACATCTTCTACTAAGTGTATTATTTATAGGTACTATAGTTAAACATGTCTATATTAGGAAGTCTAGGCTTAGGGTAACTTTATACGGGTGGGGCTAGAGTAGTCGCCTCGCTCGTTTAGTTAGTCGTATTTATAGCGCTAACGTGAGCTCCTGTAAAAGGCAGTGTTATATAGGCTTCTTAGAGTTGCCTTGTTAGAAGCTTAATCTAGGACATTATTTCCTAGTGTGCAACTGCCTGTCTCTTAAGCTGTTTAGCCTGTTATACGTTGTTAGCTATTAGCTAGTTAATATTTCCTCTTATTGTACGGATAAAGGCAATAGATTCCTCGTCTAGCATAGCTAGGCTAGAGGCTAGTGGCGTTCCTTGTAACTCTATCTCTTTCTTCTTACGTTGTTTTAGTCTCTCTTGTGTCGTACAAGAGAAATTAAAGAGTGTTAATCTTTCTTCTCATGTTATAGGCAAGAGAGGCCTAACTAACAAGTATGCATTTACCTATTATATAGAAGAAGAAAGATATAGAAAAGAACTATCTAGAGGGCCCTCCTTTTATAGTTGTTACTCGTACAAACGCTTAGACCTTTAGTTTTCCTCCTTACTTAAGCTTGTTCGTACGTAGCTAACTACGTTATTTAGTCACGTGACTAAAGTCATGTGATTCACTACCATGTGACCTGTAGGTCATACCTCTCTGGCGTAGCCCTTTACACTTATAAGTAGTAATTAAAGGTTATGACTACCTACCTAAAGTAGCACTAGCTAAATAGTTACTATAATAAGTTAGTAAGTTATTATATGAATTACAATACTTATTTTAGCCTTACTATTACTAGTAAGGCTAAGAGCGCTTATTACGTTATTAAGTAATAGATAAAAGGCTCTAGTGTTAATATTTTAACTCTTTTTTAACGTCTTTATAGCTTCTATCTCTCTTATAGCATTACTAATAATCTTATCAATGCATAAAGTAATACTAAAATTTATTACAACACCTAAAATACTATTTTTAGCGCTACTAGCTTTTAAATAACCTACTATACGCTTATAGAAATAGTAAAATAGCTTATAAAGGCAAAGGTAGAGTTAAAAAAAACTTTATTATAGAGTTAGTTATAAGCTTATAGCCTACACTAATTAGTACACGCTAGCGCTTAAGATGCTATATTAGCATCTTCTTGCTAAGCTAGAACTTAACGCTAAGGTGCTCTAGGCATTAGATTTTAATCTATATTAGTAGACTAATTAATCTTAAGCTCTAGAGATCAAAGTTACCTAAACGCCTCTTAAGCTAAAGGCAATTTTATAGCAAAAATAGCCTAAAAAAACTTAGAAAAAAGGCTTAAGCTAGTGGCGCAAACTAAGCTTTTTTAAGCGCGCAGATGTTAACAATTAGGTAACCCTACTAGCCGCTATACCAGCCTAGATGGCGACCTAGCCAATGGAGTAGTTTACTATACTGCCTCCACCGCAGCCTCCGGCACCCAATCACCGCCACCAGGCTTAGCTACAACACCAAGTTTTGGCTGGGATAGCTGCCCCGCAGCTATCCCAGCAGCCTCATGTAGCTCTGCCAGGCTACCAGCCGGGCTACCAGCCAGGTTACCAGCTTCCGCCGCCGCCGCCGCTATACCACCCAGCCGCTCACCCCGCCCACCCGGCCGCCCACCCGATTTTCCAACCACCGCTCGCGTACGGCTCCGCCCACGGAGGCTTCGCGATAGGGCTTCAAAATGGGCCTCCGGGTGCCCGTTTCGGCCACCTCGACCGCCCGGCTGTCGCGCAACATTCCTATCCTCCATACCACTTGCCTCTCCACCTAAATTTACTACTAAACTTGAGTGGCGAAAGGCGCGATGATGATTAGGAGCCCTATTACAGTTAGCTAACGCGATCGTCGTACTACGCCAGCCATAGCTTTTTTGGTGAGTAGCTAGGAGCCTATTTTAGGCTAGTTTTTAGGCTATATTGAACACTAAAACTTAGGTAATATAGCTAGTTTTTAAGCATTACTTTTCTGCTTCTGCGATTTCTGTTTTAACTGCGCAACACTACCTACTTATTGCTTACATACTAGCTATCTTTAGGCACTTAAGATTACTACTGCACGGCTATACAAGCGTAAGTAATATATAATACCACTAATGATGCAGCCAAGCGCGCTATGCAGGGGGCCCCGGCTTCGAGGTGGGTGAGATAGCTATTGGTGGTGGGTTGTTTAACCATTGCCGTCACCCGTATATATTATATTAACCTTTTGCCGAATATGGCACTAATCGCCACAAGCAAACCCGGCCATGGGTCCATATGTGCCTGCTAATCAAGTCCCTTTTTATGCATCCAGTATCAACGGCCATAAGACGACAGCGACGTATTGCTGCTCTTCTTTATCAGTCTTGTTCGGCATCACTTGGTATAGCGCTTTTGCTCGAAACTATCTTTGGACCACCGGGCCGATACTAGTGCTAGAGTGAGCTGGAAACTTCAACGGAAAAACTGGTGATACGTAGAACCGTATTTCATCCGGTGGTTATCAGACACGTTCCGATTGTCATGGAGGTTGCCGTGATCCGAGCAAATATTGAGCGGGCTTAGGTTCTCCTGGGCGGGCGCCAAACTATCTACACACCCTGGGGAAATATATCTCCTTTCTGTCACATGCGTCTTGTCCTGATTTTTCGCCACTCAGTTCTCGAGAAATCAGGTGCAATGGAACTGCTTGTACCGAAACCATCCCGCGTACCTGGATCAACTCTCTTATTACCAGTCGCATTCTCACTATCTCCACCACGGCTATCGGCACATGGGAATTAAAAGAACCTGGGGAAGATCTCCATGTCCGTCATTCGGGCCCATTCGACTCGTGCAAGGCCCATGTCAGATCACGTGAGCAACATAAAGATACGTACATTGTGATATACTACGCCATTTTGTGAAATAGACACCATTGATGCAAATCATATCGCTATTAGACAGAGGATATGGTAACACACGTTCCATGTTGCTGTGCCGCCTTGGAATAGTGCCACATGTTTAACCACGTGACCATCTTGTGGGCTGACCGCTGACAAGACTTATCGCTAGATGGCTTCATTTGCATTTTACTCATGTATTGTGCTGCTCCAAACATACCGTTCGCGAGCCGTTCTCGCAATTCGAGGGTCTAGAAATGCGTCCTTGATGCGATGTAATCAACCTTAACAATCCTTCAGTCACTATTCTTCAGATGGCTTACTCCCGACATGGATCGCTGGTATTAGCTAGGCTTTGCGTTGTTTCTTGGAAACGATGTGGGAGCTTAGAAACTATGTCATTAGATAGGTGTGAGATGAATTCGTTGTATCCGCTGTCTCAAAAATAAAGTGAGCGGATAAAACCACGCACATCTACTAAGCTTCATCATTGATCCAACTTGTAGCCAGGTCATCTGGTAGGCCATTTCATCACTGGTTCATGCGATATTGTATCGATGTTAAAATCGTCTTAAACGGTTTCTTGTACCTGCCCAAGGCCGTGGGCTTTTACAAACATTCATAGTTGTAAAGGTGTGAGCTACGCCTACCCTGATGTAGTATCCGACTAGAGACGGACATTAAGTATCAAAAAGGTTCAATCTCTCTTTCTAAGAGGAGTTATATAATATCTTTGGTACTCACAGAACTTCTGATAGTGATCGAATCGTACCAATGGTATGCATTACTACCTACTGATTTATTTATCAGCGATAAGATAGAGTGCATTACTACCATCTTCTACTATATACCCTAAAAGATTGTGACTCACACTCAGTCAGCACAAATCTATTACTTACAGAAATAATTGAACTCTGCAACAATGAACTGATGGCTATTAACGTCGCAGAGAAATGATAAGCAACGTAGAGATAGTCAACAAAGCACAACAAAGGAGAATCAGTTGTCTAGGCTGATGATCTCACTTCAAACAAGACCGAATTCTAAAGTTTTGCTTCGCGAACAGCATGATTCTTTTGTATTCTCTAGACTGCTCCTACAGGCTACAGCCCTGCAATACCACATCGTTTGCTCCACTCAAGGCTGCCTAGAGCGAGGGATCAACAGAATCAGCAAAAAAAACATTACCTGCCCTTATACCGTCATAGCTCTTCAAAATGGCCTTCACGTCTTGGAGCATTATGTCTGGTTTTGCTGTACGACCGAAAACTTCAATGCTTACCACCAGAACAAAGTTCCACCCACATTTGTCATGCTTGTGTCAGCGCAGCGCCCCATGTCGCTTCAAAATCTCCCCGCCAAGCAGGACCCTGGGACTCCTATTAGATCTGCAGGTGCCTCTAGAATTCAAAGCTGCCAAGCGATCGCTTGTAAACTGGACCCTGAATTAGAGCTGTATTCAATTCAGACTTCATGGTAGAGCGAAAGCGCGATGATGGAGTGGGCGCCATGACTAAGGTAAGCTGAGGTCATATAATATCAGAACCTTATACCATAAGAACCTTATAAAGTATAAAATCACTACATGAAGAAAACACTACTTGGAATATCAGAGAATAGTACCGCTACAAGTATCCAAGTGCTATAGAAGTTGTCGACATAACAAAGTGAGACAGCAAGGAAAACGGGTTATTAGGGAACGCTTTGTTCTCGGAGTGATTTCGACGGCTCACACGGCAGACTCACAACGCAATAGGGTACGCGATACAGAATAAATGTCAGGTGCTTTACCTTATACTCTGCATGCAACAAGTAGTTAATAATTTAATTATGAAGATAGCTATTCGTATATTGTGTGGAGCGTTGAAGTATAGCCTGAGAAGATGGTTATTCTGCTGCATTTCCCCAAAGCACCGTTAAGGACGCAAACTCCTGTGCAATGTTTTTTTTTTTTGTTTTGCGCCCGTAATCGTATTGCTTAATATGCATACTGCTATTCCTTGTGGTAGCTATTGGTGCGATTGGGATACCCCTTGTTAGCAGCCCCATGCATTCAGCAAAGATCAACAACAACAACCTCCCGAACCCGAACATAATGGATCCTTTTCTTGCATACTGAAATAGACTCTCATCAGTCTGAGGGATATTTTACGCCAAGTTGCAGGAAGCAAAGATTGGGTTAGGCGTGCCACATTAGTAGATGATAGGTGATTTGTCTGGATGATTGAGCGTAAATAGAGCGCAATACTATTAACAAGACAACTACTAGGACATAACAAGTAGGTAAGCGAACAGCATAAACAGTTATTCACATTCTGCATATACGTTTTAGCAGGTTAGGTAAAACACTTGTATTTTAGGCGCCAAGTTGTGTACACCTCATAAAAGACATATATGAACACTTATCCTCGTTATAGTTGCTCATGTTGAGACGAAGTTTTGGGTCTTTATTACCAGCGCCACAAGTATCCTTGAAAGACGTGTCGTGGCCTTCATGCTGGGACCGATAGACTTGGTTAATGGGGATCATGACTAAGTATGTCTTTGTGCTCGGACCGATAGCGTTTGGCAGAATGCCTATAAGCGCCGCACTGATCGGGCTTGCACCCAATGAGCATCCGATAGACCTAGTTATCTCTAGGACTACAGAATCCAGCTCATTTCAGCTAACTGCTAACAACAGGATGCCTAGCCCTTGGCAATGCCAAGTCTCCGCTTGTCAAGACTTGAGTAATTTGTCGCATGAGTGATTTGAATCTGCCAATGCAGAAGATTTCACAAGGCTGTATATTCATGTACCTACATCATTCAGTTCAACCATTCATAGCCTACACAAGGGGTAGCGCCTTTCAAATCTCACTATGTATTACTGGCTAATCTGACCCCTTGTTGTACTATTGCGGCTAAAAGTCGACAAGGCGACCAGCATTTAGTACCTATAGGATTGCGACCCCTGGTGGTGGATCTAGAAAACGGCACTGCCTGAGTCAGCCAAGCGTTCTTAGTAGCACAGAAGCCTTTTGCTACCTAACCCTTTGTAGTAGCGCCAAATGCTTTCCACAGCGTCCTGTATCGACCGACATGTTCTGTGCGGTCCGATAGAAGTGGATAATATGTCCAGCGACAAGAGATGGGCACTTCTGTTACCACAACAGTCACTGTATCGCAGCGTTACGGTAATTACAGGCCGTTAGAAACACAGTTACGGGAACCGTGCATCCAGAAGCCTGTACGGCCTTGTCCCTGCAGTACCATGTCTCTACTGCCTGTTGTACCCCTCAATGTTAAGCACTAACTAGGCTAGGACCCGTTGCACTTGGTGTCCTAAAGTATACAGTGATAGTCATAATACAGACTTGACAAGATCCATCTCAACTGCCATGTCCACGTCCATCTACTCGCGACTGAGAATACGCTGCAGCGTCTCATACCAAGAGTCTACATTCACTCAAGTCTTGTGCGCGGTCCGATACATCTGGATAACATGCAGCGACACGACCAGCTCGGTCCGATATAATGCGATAATACGGTCAGTCCATCGACTGACCCGCCTTGAGCACGGATTTCCTACAATCCCAATCAAGCTAACTATACCTCAGTTGAAGCCGACTGAAATGCTATAAAGATGCTGCTTCGCAGCTCTGTAGCTATCCATCCACTACCAAGAGCTTCAAGGCAACAACAACAAGACCAAGTCTTCCATCTTCCAACCTCAACTTCCAACTTCCCCCCTTCCAACCACCAAAACCATGCGTTCCTCCACCATCATCCTTGGACTTCTGTCCCTGATTGGCAGGTAAGAGTTCTACCTTGTGAGCACTAAACGTGGACTATGGTTGATCTTATATGATTCCAGTGCCATTGCCGGCAAGCACCACAACTGCGGTTGCGACATCCAGGGCAAGTACGACGTCGACCTCAGCCACAAGACGTGCGACCGCTGGGCCAGGAACAACAACCCCAACACCCACTTTGGTAAGTCTTCAAAACCTTTGTATCTTCTCTTGTTCAGATAACTAACGCTTCTTCCAGATGGCTACTCTGTAAGTTGACCCAAGCCATGGTTCTCAAAACCATCAAAGACATGCTTACTTACTTTTTTTTCCCTAGTGCGTTGACAAGGGAACTGGAAGGGGAATTGACGGAGCGCCATGGGAGGCGACTTGCCGTGACGAGTGGACCAGCACTGCTGGCCACCTTGGCACGGATGTTACTGGCGACTGCTGGCACGACACCGTTTAGAGGACTCTTTGTTCTCACCCCGTTCGGGCATAGGGCTTTGGGCTTTGGCGCGGGACTGTGTAGTTAGCGCAGCAACTGCTGCATTGTTTTTTCTTGGCGGCTGCTGCATCACTAGTATTAATCAAGATTGTTCATAAATTTTGTGTTGTTGGGTTTGCCTCGTGGTAGCTTCTAGCAACCTCGCTGGCTGATGGCTTAGATTAATGATGGTTTAGATTAAGCGGGCCGTCTCGAGTCAAGTCTTGATACTAAATAGTGGACTGCTCTATTTTTCAGTGACTATTGATTGATCAGGGGAGAGCATGGAAGATGCATAGGGTGAAAGAACCATGCAATAGGCAGTATAACTATTCGTTTTAGAAGTCTTTGTACTATTGGGTTCGGGTGTTGTAGTTTTGAGGCAGTAATTATAAAGTTGTTAGTACAAACGCTAAGCAGAGATTGCATAGCACTATGCGCACCGTCAGTGCTGTAGATGCATAGTTTGACTACGTGATATAGTCATTGTGCAACGAGCCACAATTATTTAGAGGTGGAGGTGTAGAACTTGTTATACACGTTGCTTTAGAAAATCCACAAGTCAGCATATTGAAGTCTTTTGTAGAACAAGCACTTGATAAGGATATTGACATCATGTTAGCAAATACATCGTGCAAAATCCTCAGGATAGTACTAAGAGATATTATTCTCCTATTCCTATGCACCATAACTTACAATAAACAACATGTTGCACTACCCTCTCTCTCTTCCCAACCGCACCTCCCATCTTCTTCCACAGCCATCATCCTCTCCATACTTACCACACATGTACTCCTGCAAATTCGGCGATTCATAGCACGCGAGTAACCAATTCACACCTCTCCAACTCTACACTCGGCAATTTCTAGCTTTACTTTTCTCATTCTCTCGTCAGTAGCACACGACCTTCTTCGATGCCTCACCTATCATTCTCTTGCCACAGCCTCCCCTTTTCAGTGTTTAGAGCCTGAATATTCATCTTATTCCTTGTTTAACATGCATGTATATATATATATGTACCTGAGGCGCTTGGAAACTCAGTTCTGTGAGCTGCCAAGTAAGCAAGCAAGCAAGTAAGTAAGTAAGTAAGTAAAGAAGTAAAGAAGTAAGTAAATACATAGGACAGTGAGGATTTTTGCACAATAGCCCTCTTCCCTTCTTCCCGTTCTCACTTTTTCCTTTTTTTTTACTTCTTTTCTTCCTATTTTCTCGCTTGTAAGAAGAAGAAAAAAATCTTGCATCTCCTCTCCTCCTCTCCCTCGATTCCTTCTTCCACTCTTCCTTTCCCACTTCTTCTTCTACCCCACCTATTATTTCTGCCGAAGAGCGATATAGACATGCAGAATCGTGTAAGCTTACTACATGAGCCATTTTATTTTTTTTTCTGTGGGAGAAGACATGTCTAGAGTGTACGTAAGTACATAAGTACGTAGTCTTTGCTCCGCTTAGCTCCGCTTAACTAGTCGAGTTGAGTCGAATTATCAAGTCGAGTCGATGAGAAAAGAGGAGGGGCAAGAATACCATGGTATTTCACTTTGGTGTATGTACTCTAGTCTAAACTATCAACGTTATGTTGTATGCACTTGGATTGCATACTGTGCTTGTTTTTTTTCTAAACAATAAATGATAGTACACTTGCGGCTTTTATTTTTCATAATCATCGCATATACGCGACATGCTCTCATGAGACATATTACATACAAGCAATGATGTCTGCATGCAGCCATGTATGTATGGGATGGCGGAAGCCAAGCCGGGAATTTGAAGGGGCAAAGGGCGCAAAGTGGGGAATATCTGACATGTGTGTCTATATTTTCAACAAGCGGAAAACATCGGAGAAACACATGCTAAACACGACGTGCGAGGATGCCTGGAAAAACCCCGGCACACCAAGTCTCTCAGCGCCTAGAGCACCGCAGGAACACTGATCGGCTTACATGGGCAAGTGGAGGATGCTACGATAGCGAATCGGTACAAGAGAAGCGTGCATGCGGGATTTGAAGGTGTGCTACCCCACGATTTGCGTAAAGACTACAGAGTTGTTGGGTAAAGGATTTTACGACAAGCGAGCGGGTTGCCGAACATCAGTCGGGCAATGCAGCCGATAGACTTGTATTGGAGTAGTGCGGATTGGTGGAAGATCTGCAGTACTCGGACCGACTCTGAAAACAAATGGCTAGATATACCGGGGGGTTGAGGCGGCGTGCGGCTGGATTGCTGGATCAGAGGGGGAGGGGAGGGGGGGAAGCGATATGGTGTTGAGAAGGTGGAATGGGGCGGATCGCTTGAGTAGATTTTCATCTGGATTTTCATCTGGATTTGCTTGGCATGTAAGCTGGCGTGACGAGCGGCTGAGCATGTTGAGGCAGAACAAAGTGCCTGTTTACTATGGTGTTTGTTGGCTTCAACTGCCTGGTTTTCATCAAACGGTCAGCCAGCCACTGGCGCCATCTCCTGACGTCAACGTCGAGGTGGGCAATATTGTTGGGTGGGAGGCCGAGAATTGAGAAACAAGTCGGTGGCTGCAGCTTATTCTCCATAACGGGGTCAGAGTATACAATGTGTTGAGTATCCGGGATGCGGGCGTGCTGTACTTGGCGCATTCTGCAGAGGGCTTGGGTATACGCGAAAGCTGCTGACGCGGTAAGCTAGGGATAGGCCTTGGGATTGAGGCCATGGGGCCATGGTTCAGGTTGCCACGATTTTTTCCCTCTACGGTAATGTAGATCTGTGCCGTGTGCAAAAGCGCCTCTCAGCAAGAGGTAGGATCGACATGGCATCTGAATTTTCATGTGCTTGTGGAGTGGCCGTTTGGCCCAATGTAGACCCTTGCCGTTTCTCGCTTGCATATACGATCCAAAGGCCAAGTCTAGGCATCAGAGGCGCCACCGATGAGGGTTTTCAGGCGTGCGGCGATTGCAACGAAGAGTAATGTCGTGGTGGAGAGGGGTTCGTCGAACAGTGTAGCATTGTTGGTATGCATGTCGTCACAGGGTAGCAAGCCTCGGTTGTAAACACGGGAGAAAACGGCGCTTGATGTTGGTGTCCTGGCTGCGCAGCGGGGGGGGGGGTTCGTGGTAGTGGTAGCTGTGCCGTCAAGTTTAGCTGTACCGGTAAACTTTAGCATAGAGCCCGGTGAACCCATGCTCGGCACACGATTCGAGCATGATTGCAAGTGTGCGAAAGGGGGGTTGCTCAGCGTGAGGAGTAGACGTAAGCAGTGCAAGTGTGCAATGAACATGTCGCAGGAGCAATTCTTTCCCTCTCTTCTATTCTGGCTGGTCGGAGTGTATGAGCACTTCAACTTGGTCATGTGGAAGGCGACCCGCCCAGGCACGTGACGGCAGTGGTGGTGTGAAGCTTGGGACGTGGAGAAGACGACTCGGGTTGGGGGTATGGCTCGAATGCCGGTGGGTTGCCGTTTGAAATTGTTGAGAGAGGCAAAAGCATAAAAACAAAGAGGACGGGAAGAGTGTAACGGCAAGATGGGAGGTGGAGAGGGCAGCGTGTGGGCATGGCTTGGCACACCACGCTGGCATCTATTCCTAGTAGCTACGCGCGCGACACACGGCAAACAGCACGGCAGGCGGCCCACTTGGGAGGCGCCAAGGCCAGCAAACACCGACGACGCTATTACCCCACAATTTGGCGATCGGCGAGGCCAAGGGCGAGCGCTGTTCCCCGCCTTCTTACCGCGTTGGAACACTGCCGCTCCATGCATTGAGGCCCTGACAATGCTGCCCAAGTCCAAGTGCAAGCATTGTGCGGGCTTAAGCCATCCGCCCCGTCCACCGCACGCCCGCTGGTCATGCCTCGCTTGCGACATGGGCCCGTCAGCTCTTGCTCTTGCTCTTGCTTTTGCCTGTTGGCGAACCACTGGAGACACCAAGAGGGAATGGCAAGGCGGCAAGGAACCCCTTGGAAAGGCCAAGTGCAAGTGCGACATTGACATGCCCATCCACATTCCATCCACATCGCATCCACTCCCGCCCACTCCCGCCCACGCCCATCCACATGCACATGCACATCCAGCGGCGTCTATGGCGCTGCCGGAAATAGCGCCAATGGGGGGCGACTGCGAGCAAGAGCACGAGCCTGCCCAAGGGATCATCTCAGATCATGCGGGGCACATGCATGGCCTCGAAGCCAGACCGTCTCCCTTACCACCACCACGACCACCGCCGTCACCGCTTCACATGGCAATGGAAAAAAAAAGGACGACCAAACCATGATGTGGCCTGATGCAGCCCGCACTGTCCGCATCCGTCTACTCACCACTCGCCTTCCGAATAGGAAAGATAATCCTGCCCCTCGTCATCATGACATGGCCAAGTCTTACCACGCCGCCCCCAGCTGGAACACGCACACGCACACCCTCCACACACACACACACACACACACAGGAATTCCCACAACGCCCACTGCCCACAGACATGTCCCGAGGTGCAATTGCCATGACCTCGACTTAGCCGAGGCTATTCACCAGCAACCCAACCACACTGCCCACGCTCGCTGCGTGTGCTTGCACTTGCCGCGACGTTGGCTTCACCGCGTCAGGGTGTTCGTCGATCCTGTGTCATTGCCGTGCGTGGGGGGGACTCCCTTGCCAGCCAGAGCCACCATCCCTCCCACACAAGACACGACCAACGGCTCAACGGCAATTGTTGGCATAGCTTGTTTGCCACCCCAACCCCCCAAAGAGCCTCAGTTCTTCGTTTTTTTTCTCTCCCACTGCCACCCGCTTCTCTTAACCTGCTACAGCACGCCTCGGCCTCGATTCATCTACACGACATGTACACATGTCCATCCAGGCCCGGGCCCAGCTCATGCTCCGAGCGAGGCTGTGACACGCCCACGTATGGCGCGCTACGTGAGAACTAGCATGCGCCGTGCAGTCAGTCTGCGTCGAGGGCACGCGGCGGGTAAAGACACCAGGCCACTCGCCTCAGGCCACCATGTACAGACAGGTGTACTGTATACTGCCAGCTTGACACTGGACGTGCGCGGCATCGACTGCCTTGCCCCGGGTGCGACTGTCTAGAGCAGCCGTAGTGGTAGAGCAAAACAGCGGAACAAGCCGGACACGATGGGGCAGGTATCGCGTGGGGTGCCAGTGCCAGTGCCAGCATCAATAATACACCGGCACCGGTCCACCGACCATCAGGTACCACCACGACGCCTGTGGGTCACGTTTGCGGCGAGCGCCAAAAAAGAAAGCCGCCTCCACTTGGCAGCATATTCCTATACTATACTATACCAATCCACCATGGCTGTTTTGTGCATGTTTTTTCGTCCACCGCCGCAAATGCCGAAGGCACTGCTCGGCTTCTTGCCCGCCCATTCACAGTCGTCCTCTTCCACCATTGGCGTCGGGGGGGAGGGGGGCACACGCTGCACGCCTCTCCCCCTCGCGCCCTAGAGATACACGCGTCCATCCAATCGTATTGCGCCCGTATCCAGCGTCGAATTCTGTCGTTGCATCTGCGCCCTTGCACTTGTGCTTAGGGACCCGTAAAAGAGCCTCAGAGCCAGCGCCAGAGCCAGAGCCAGACAGCGCGGGGGCCGCGCTTGGGCCACACGCCACCACCACAAGAGTAATGCGCGTGGGGGCACAATGTCACCCTCATCGGCCTCATTCTCACTCCCTCGCCCTCGCCCTCGCCCTCACGCTGACGCCCTCGCTCTTTGATACTCGGATTATTCTTGGACCCCTTCCGACGCCCGCCGCAATCACTAGCACGCACACACGCACGCACACATACACATAGCCTCGCCCGCATGTGGCCTTGCTCGCCTGCCGCGCTGATGCCGCATACGGTCTTGTGACGCCAATTCTGCTGCTACACGTTGCTTGCCACGTCTTGCATCATTGCTGGAAATCCTTCGTTTCTGTTACCCTTTGCATAGCGGCCCTGCACGTCCCCCCTCCCCCCGTCGTCGCCGAGCCGAATCAGATGATGGTGCCCCATCCACGCCGGACGCCTGCCACCATTCCCCACCCCCACACTAACTCACCCCCCGAACGGTATCCAGCAACCCTTCCCACCAGCCTTTGATTCCGCCAACCCTTCGCATGGTGCCCCCCCCCCTCGCCCTATCAGCGCAGCGCCACGAATCTCCAGAGATCGTCACAAGCCATGGCCCCTTGCCTTCCGGCCAACGATCCCATGTTCACAGCCTCTCTCCCCCCGACCCCCTGTCCACCGCCTGCAGCGTGAGCGAAAAAAACAAACGCCGCTTCAATCGCTAGCCCCAAACAGCTGTGCCTGGCATCGGCTGCCTGCAGAGCTGCGCCTCCAACAACCTGCGGGAGTCACCGCCCCTTTGGTCTGTACTGCTACCACTCCCCATGGCACCCGTCAGCTGGACCCCCACGCTCATCATGCCTCTGTCAAACCTGCCACGCCTGCTCCGCCCTTTGGAGCATTTAAGAAGCTGCGCCATCCTGGGGCCTTACCAAACATCAATCCACCATTGACGTATTCGTCCCGTTTTTTTCTTCCCTCCCATCGTACCGCTACTTGTTTGTCAAGCAAAAAAAAAAGTTCCGCTTCTGTCTGCAAGCTTCTGTCGGTATAAAAACCCTTAATAACACCTCCACCCCCCGAGGAAAAAAAACCCCTCCGTCATGTCACCACATCACGACGCACCTTCTCCTGCCAACAGCTTCACTCAAGACTCGGGCTTCCATCATCCTGTCCAAGCCGTCTACACCGACAACCGCTACACCGACTTTGACGCCAGCTCCATGACTTCCAACGATGTTGGCATCCGGCGGTCGCTGGTCCCGGGCATCTATGTCCCTACCGTAGCCTTTTTCGAGCCCAATTCGGAAAACGTAGACGTCGAGACGGTAGCCAGCCACGCAGTCCGTCTGGCAAAGGCTGGTGTTGCTGGCATTACCACTCAAGGGTCCAATGGCGAAGCCGTTCATCTCTCGCACAAGGAGCGCGATCTCATTACCAGCACCACCCGCAAGGCTCTTGACGAAGCTGGCTTTGGCTACATGCCAGTCATTGTCGGATGCGGCGCCCAGTCTACCCGGGAATGCATAGAGCTCTGCGAAGAGGCTGCCTCCGCCGGCGGAGACTACGCTTTGGTCCTTCCTCCAGCATACTACCAGGGCTTGTTCTCCAAAGACACAGTCAAGGAGTTTTTCCGCGACGTAGCCACTGCCTCGCCCATTCCCATCCTCATCTACAACTACCCCGGCGCCGTTTCGGGACTCGACCTCAACTCAGATGTCATCATTGACCTGGCTCAACATCCAAACATTGTCGGCTGTAAGCTGACGTGCGGCAACACCGGAAAGTTGAACCGTATCGCATCAGCAACCCGCGCAGCTACCGTCTCGGATCCAGGGTCGGGCTTCATGTGCATGGGCGGCTCAGTCGACTTTACTCTCCAAACCCTAATCGGCGGCGGCTCGGGCATTATCGGCGGCATGGCCAACATCGCCCCCAAGGCGTGCGTCAAGCTGATTGAGCTATTCGAGGCGGGCAAACTCGCAGAGGCCCGCAAGCTCCAGGCTGTGGTTGCCAGAGGCGACTGGGCAGCCATCCAAGGAGGCATCATTGGCACCAAAGCCGCCCTCATGGCACACTACGGCTACGGAGGCTATGCCCGCAAGCCTCTCCCCAGGCCTTCCAAGGAAGAATCCCGCAAGTGGCGAGATGCCTTTGAAGAACTCGTCCAGGTCGAAAACTCTCTGTAAGACTCTCGACTCAGTCACCAAAATCACTTGACTCAAACTTGCCGGGTCAAGCTGCGTCTCGTTTCCAAGACATGTCTCTGCACTGAACCTGGCGTTTGGATGCAGGCTGCATGCTTCAGATGGCGTTTTTCTTCCTTTTTTTTTTCTTTTTTCCCCTTTTTCTCTATCTTTCCGATACAGTCAATCTTGATTGGCAAGCGCGTTATCCGATCAAAAGGGTTCTGCTGAGAAAGCAAGCACGGCTCACACACCAAAAGCCTTTATCGCTTCTGAGCCAATACGTTTTTTTTCCCTTTTTTTTTACCATGTTGCATAGCAGTGAGCGGGCGGATATCTGTCGTTAGCGCAGTACTTTTTATCATTCCAACCAACGAGTAGTCATTAAAATACGACCATGTATTTGCAATGAAGAAAATACGAATATCAATCCACATGTCCAAGTCTTGGCAATAGCTACGTAGCTGGCTGTTTGTTTGTTAACCGTGCATATGGTGGCTGTAAAACGAATCAGGCTTGCGCTGCGACAAAGGCAAAAAAATTCTTGGAAATGGTCCTGGACCGAATCGACATGCCCGCGAACGAATCAATGGTGCAGCAAAAGGCAAGTCAAAAAAAAACTTCTTGGACATGGCCGTGACGCGTACTCGCATCTCTCCTCATTGGACCACCTCACCTCACCTCACCTCACCGCAGGCTCTTTCGTCAGAAAATCGGTGAGTGGCCAAGTGAGTGAGTGAGTGAGTGAGTGAGTGAGTGAGAATGAGTGAGATTGTGTCAAGGCCAGAGTATACGTGTTGTATGTATCATGTGTTTTACCCATGGATTGTCAATGTAACTCTAGCAGCAAATGCTTGGCATGTAGTATCACCGTACATACATACATATGTCGTGTTATGCTCGGTGGGGGGGGATTACTCGTACTCGTACGCGCCCAAGTCAGTCGCCGGCTCGGAGTCCGACTCAGCATCCATACATGCGACATACATGCGTGGGGTGAGTCCAACGTCCGGTCCGGTGCAAGGCGGATGTACTACATACAAGGACATGGGGGCATGGGGGGGTATATTCGGATTATTTGCACCCCCCCTACCCACCCGCAGCCTGTCGTAACTAACTAAGTAAAGGAAGAGAAAAAGCTGACACAAGCATCCCACAGTATGTACAAGGCTCCAAACTCCAACTCCGACTCCAAACTCCAACTTCAATCCATGCACATCCGCGCGCGGCGACTAGTAAGCAAAAAAATACCCCTACACTTGTTTCCTCGGAGAGAAGGGGGGGGGACCTGCAGCATGGGGTTGGGGGTGTTGCGCGCGAGGACTCTTTCTCTGTCTTCCCCGCTCCCAATCGGATGCTTTGGCACCTTGGATACCCTTCTGCTTCTCCCTTGTTGCTTATACTATCCTTGCTTGGTGCGACGTATATACTTACATATGTGGTAGGGGTAAGTAGAGAGATGGGGGAGCTGGAGCCACCCCTGCGATAACCTCGCAGCAAGCAAAAGCCAGCCAGCCAGCCACCCATGGCCAGCTGGTTGTACATACACACATACGTATAGTCGGCCAAGTCCGGATATTTTTTTTTCCTCTTTCATCGGCGATAGCTGTGCTGGAAGACGCGCTTCCTTCGTCCCCCGACTCCCAGCGAGCATGCATGTACTACTTGTATACAGTGTATGCCGGCATTCACTAATAACAGCAGTTGCTCCCCCCGCGTTCAAGGCTGGGGGACTGCGGCAATCGCTGTGACGATCCCCGGCACACACGCGCACACGCACACGCACACGCACACGCATACGCACACGCACACGCATACGCACACGCACACGCATACGCACACGCACACATGCACGGCTAGTCAGTACCCCTTGCGTTTATGAACCCCACGCTCTCTCTCTCTCTCTCTCTCTCTCTCTTATCCGCACAAGGCCGTGTCAGCCTGTGGTTCGATTTCCACTAGATTGCGAACAAGGGGCAAGGACACCAATGAGACCCCCATTTGCTGCGCCAAGCACAACACCCAGCGTCACCAGGGGTTTTGCTTGCCTGTCATTAGGGAAACTCTGTCTGTCTGTCTGTCTATCTGTCTCTCTCTCTCTCTGAATCAGCGCGCGTGACCGTGACATGAAGCGCAATGAATGGAGAGACAAAGTGACATGATAACGTGAGATGACAGCCGTCGACGTGTAACGCAGATATGGCGCTTTACCCTATCCGGCGTAGCGCTTGGAACCTGGTGCTTGACAAAAATCAGGGCACGTATTGCGATCCAATGGCATCCTTTATTGCGCAAAACATGGTTTGTGAAGAGGCAGCATTATCATTAATTTTTTTGTTCTCTCTCCATCTCTCTCACATGGAGAGCCAATACTTTTCATGCCATGGCATTGATTAAAAACGCGCCCGGCCTCTTCCTGTCGACTTTCCGCCGTGGCCAGGCCCAGGCTGAGCTCCACGTCCGCTTGCAAGCTTGACGGTGAATGCACCGCGCTCAATCGTGTCTGAAACAAGAAATTAGCGCCGAGTCTTACTGGTTTGGATTGCATAAACTTACTGACGAGGATGTATCCTGATGGGAACAGAAAGTGCGACCATGTGCCCACAAACTCGACCACGCCACCCTGAGCGTCATCCTCGGGATAGATGTCGAAAAAGCCCTCGACAGTGACATCCTTGCCCGTCGAGTCCTTGCTGATGGAGCTGACATCATGAACCCAGATACCAGCGCCATAGTTGCTCTGGTAAGCCAGACCGTCCACAATGTACAGGTTGTGGTCAATTGCCTTCTGGTCCGTGGCAAAAAATGTTCCCGTGGCCTTTGGGTTGCGCAGATCCGTAAGGTCAACAATGTGGGTAACTGGGCGACCCGAAGCACCCGGTCCAACCTTCTCCACTTCATCGAGCTCATCGTTCAGCAGCACGTACTGATGCCAGTTGCTCTCGGTCCACCAGCCCTGGTGGCAGTATGTCGCTCCCGGGTACGAGAGGGTGGATAAGATTTCAGAGGCAGGATTGCCATCCTTGCTTGTTGAATCGTATACAGTCATCGTGTCCTCGTTGTAGCCAATGCAAATGTTGCGGCCACGGTATCTGCGGTCGGGTCCATTGTAAGTGACGCACTGAGCGTCATGAACGTAGCCGTCCTGGCTAGAACATCCTGGAGAGCTGGGCTTGCTAGGGTTGGAGAGGTCAATGTACTGAAGACCGGCCTTGCATGTCTGGTTGCGGGGCTGGGCGCCAACAGCCAGAATGTATTCGTTGTCCCAGTCGACAACTACGTTGTGAGTGCGGCCAATGGGCAGGTCGCTGAACAATCCAACCAGGTCAGTTTTGGGGTCGAATGTCTTGGGCGTGGCAGGATCAACGTCCAATAGCTTCTTCATGTCAAAGACTACCGAAGGTGTTAGTAATTTGGGTCATGCTCGATATGGCAAGCGTAGTACTGACTCTGAACGTTGTGACCGACAGCCTCACTGCCGATAATGACATAGTCATTGAGGACTCGAATCTCGCGCCATCGCGCACCCTCGCTCTGCGCTGGAAGACGGCCCACGTACTGCATCTGGCCATCCTTGAGGATCTCGACGAATGCAGCACCGGAGAACTGGCCCACAATGGCAAACTCGCGGCCGTTTGCAGCCCTCCAGCCCCAAGAAGAGCTTCCCCGACCTTCAGGGCCACCCATGTCGGCATGGCTGAGGAAGTCGTAAAAGTCCATCTATTGCTTGTAAGCATCGTCGCCATTTGCTGCAGATTAGATATACTGACATTTTTACAGCGAAAGGTCTGGTTTGCATTGCCTGCTTCAACTACAGCAAGGCCGTCCTTGCAAGGCACACTTGTGGCATTGGCACCCTTCATGGCCTTCCATGACTTCCACTGAAGAGGATCCTGTTTACCCTGAGCTGCATCGTTTTCCCATTGGTCCTTTTACATGTTAGCGACGGAGATAACAGCGACGACGGGTTCAACATACCGCCTTCAGCTTCATCAGCTTTTGATGAACTGCTCCAGACGCATACTCGGATTTGGAGAAATGGGCGGCCTGGACCGCAACAGGAAGAGCAAGCGTAGCGAGTGAGAACCTCATATTGGCTGATATGGAGAGGCTGATTGAGCTGGAATGAGCAAGTTTCGGTAGAGCTTCATGGGTATATATACAGGAGTCTTGTCCACGGGGCGCGCTCCCTGTTTTCGCTCCCGGCATCACCAAATTACCACTGCATTCTACGATGCTGTCTTGGTACCTGTGTATGGTCTGGACATCATTTGGCATCCATGCTCCTTGCGGAAGGTCAAGACTGGCGGTATACTAACCCATTTCAGAAGGTGTTCATCTAGGTCCTAGCTGGGCAGCCTTTGCCAAGGTAGAAACACGCGGACATGCCAGGCCGACTTGCGATATTGTCTTGGCCAGTGCGATAAGTACGCCAATAGTGGACGCGACAGGAAAAGGCGACTGAAGTGTCTGTTATGCGCCAAGTCTAGCCGGCTCGGAGCCTGCGATTTGGTAGGTTGCAGCCCCGGAAACGAGGCGCCGAAGATTCGGGCACTGCCACTCGTGGCACCCAAGAAGATGCATCGGTTCGGCGCGGAGAGCAATGTGAGAATCTTGGACGAAGAGCTTGGACAAGATAACAGGGTGGACGGAATGGATTGAATTGGAATGTGCGAAATACAGCCTGGCCATGGTGCTGCTTGGCGTTGAACATTGGCACGCACCTATTTGTTTGGTGCTTGTTTCGAGCGTTTACTGTACGCATTCGACATGGTTAAATACCGCCGTTGTTGGGCCTCTGCGTGCATCATAGGGGCATTATAGTCCGGGGTCACGAGAGGGTAAGAAGGCTTCGACGCCACGACTTTCGCCACAGCCTTCACTACAGCTTTCGCTACAGCTTTCGCAACGGCTTCCGCAACAGCTTCCGCAACGGCTTCCGCAACGGCATTCCGCGCAATATACTGTCGTCCCGGTCTCGTATAATGGCTAAAAAGTTGAAGTGGTGGCTGCTGTCGATGTTGCGGGCCCCGGTATTATAGCCCTGGATATAGAGTTGGATATTAAGGACAAGAGTCGGAATCAGCAAGACCATGGCTCACGACTATTACGTCATCATGGCATGCGTGTACTCCGCTCTCCTTTCTTCTCTTTCATCTCTCACCTTACACCCAGGGCCCTGTGAATTATGCGCATAGGTACCAAAATAGCACCAAAGTGTAAACCTCAAATTGGCAGTTACTGCACCGCCTTCACCCTGGTCAAGTGCATTGCGTGGGATATGGAGTTTCTATGATACTGTAAGGGGAAGACTGGTAATCTTCCCTTTAGTTGGCCAAACCATGTTTGCATATGTGCGGTGGTTCTTCATTCTACCCTCTTCAGATATTCCAGCCATATTGCTTGCGCGAATGAGTTGGTCATCAAACGTGTGGGAACAAATGTTCATGACATCGACGACTAGCTTCTTGTTCCTTGAAAAAGAAATCGATTCTTTGCATACACGCACAACTACTAAAACAAAGGCTTTATAAGAAAAAGCATAGCTAAAAACACACTGATGAAAAACATAAAGAACAAAACAAGCCGGTGTATACGCTCGCCCCAGAGTTGTACTCTAGCTCACTGAACAATTTTGAACCTTATTTCCATGAATTGGCAAGACGACTTGAAAACTAGTGATTTTCCTCATTCCTTGAGTTGGTGGCACCATATCCAGTGGTAGGCTTGGTGGCGCGACCAGTGGCATCACTCCATGCAGCGTTGAATCTGCGTCCGGTGCTTGCAAGTAGACCCTCCTCCTCTTCCTCCTCGAGATCGCGATCCATTTGTTCCTGGTCAAGGGTGGGCGCTCTGAAGAGCGTGGTGATGAAGACAACGAGGTAGACGCCCAAAAAGGCGAATTGAGCCCAAAAGAGAACCACGCCGAAGAAGGGGAAGTTGATGGTGACGCGGTTGATGAAGGTACTGAGGACAGAGGGTGTGCAGACCTGCTGCGCGGAGGGGTTGGTGGCAAGTTCGCTGCAGGGCTTGATGAGGTTCTTGTGCTCGCTGCAGTCGGGTTGCTCGTCACGACTGTTGGTCTTCATGTCACAGTAGGTTTGCGGACCCCAGGTAGCGTACTGAGGTGCAACAACCATGGCAACCGAGTAGTTGATGGCGAGGACAATGAGCGTGAGGAGAACAGTAGCCATGAGGAGCGCTTGAGGCGAAGTGTGGCCCTTGCGGATCTTGAAGATGGTAATCCACAAGAAGCGGATACCGACCGTGGCGATGCCAACAACAGACGCAGAAAAGAAGAAGAGAACGAGCAGCAGAAATAAGACATAGTCGACAGGGAAGACTTTGGAAGACTTGACGAGGATCCAGTTGAGAGGCTGGAAGATGTTGATGTGTCCAAGAATGTATCCGCAGTGAGAGCCGCAGATGGAGTTCTTGGCCTTGTCAATGCCAGTGATGAGCATACTAGCGAAGATGACAAGGGCGAAGGCGAGGAGGATGAGCCCTCCGAGGAGCTTGAGCGGGCGGAAGAACGCCTCGGTCCTGATCCAGGCCTTGACAATCCAATGGCGGTCCTCGCCGCTCGACTCGGCAGCAAGGCGTTCGCGGCGGATGAGAGTGCGCTCCTCGCGAACAAGAGCCTCTAGTTCTCGCCTGTCCCTGCTGTCCAATCCGCCGTCGCGACCTTGGTTGCGGCCCTCGAGCTGCCTCTGGCGCTCGCGGTTGGTCTCCAGCTGAGAGGCAGTGTTCGCAGCGAGGGTAGGCGCTGAGATGGAAGGCGCCGACTTGATCATGGCAACAGGCAGAAGCGCCAGGCCGGCGCCAGTGTAGAGAACGTACAGGACAGTTCCCACGGTGATGAGCAATCCGAGCGCAAAGGACAGAGCGCGCTCGCCATCTGCAGGTGGTTAGCTGGTGTTCGTGTCACAGTCTGGGTGGGGCATGCTTACGATTCTCCGACAGCAGGTGCTTGAAGTAGTCGAGGTCGAGGCGCTTGTCGTCCTTGGCCTGCTTTGCAAAGGGCACGAAGAAGCCGACAAGGAAGATGGCCACGACAAAGACGAGGAAGCCAATCGTCCACTTGAGGGCGCCGCCAATGCGCTGTCCCGCCGTCTGCTCTCCGTGCTCGGCGGCATCCTCGTCGTATTCCTCGTACCAGAAGTAGGTAAAGGGGATGACGAGCAGACAGAGGACTGCATCGAGCGAGTACAGCGTGTAGTAGACGATGCGCAGCGTGTATACGATGCTGTCGACCTTGTCCGGCGTGGCCCAGTCCTTCTTGCGACCGAGGCTGGATCTGGACGTGGATGAGACGAGGGCGACGTCGACGGGGATCAGCAGGACCGTCGCCAGTAGCGCAAGGGTGGTGAATATGCAGACAATGGTGACGGCAGCAGCGCGATCGCGCGGCTTCTGGTAGACGTAGACGAAGGTGGACGCGATGAGGAAGAGGAGGGCGACGGCGACGGCGTAAGCGACCCAGATGAGGCTGGTTTGGATGAGGGCCATGGCGGCGGTGTCGTTGCTGTCTGCAGCGGTGAATTGGTCGGCCTCTCTGGCACAATCTCGCGCTCTGCGTATCGAGATGTGCAATGGGTCGAGTGGGGGAGAGTCGAGAGTCGAGAGAGCAGCCTGTTTGTAGGCCCGCTACTGCTCCCCCAGCTTGCAGCAGGATGACGTTCCGTCATGCTGGAGGCGGGGGTAATCCCTGCACGCGACGCGCTAGCCGAGGATTGGCGCATGCATGCAGCTTCTCTTTGACGCGCCTCAACACCACCACCACCACCATCACCGCCGCCGCCAGACAAGACCACCGCGGGCATTGCTCAAACCCCAGCCTCGCCTCCGCCCCGCCACTCGGCCATGCGACGAGCTGCACGCGCGCTCCATCACCACCATGCAGTGCTACACTGAAATCGCCCCGCCGACGGCCGTCAGCCATGCCATCCACCTCCCGCTGCTGCACGCAAGGGCACACAACCTGGTCGTCGCAAAGAACTCGCTGCTCCAGATCTTCGAGCTCAAGTCGACGACCACCGAAGTCACGCCGGGCGGGGGAAACGAGTCGGCCAATGCAGCCGCCAATCTGGACACGGAGGCGGCCGACGTGCCGCTGCAGCGCACTGAGAGCACCGCCAAGCTGGTCCTGGTCGGCGAGTTCCCCCTCGCGGGCACAGTCGTGTCGCTGGCGCGCGTAAAGGCGCTCAACACCAAGTCAAAGGGCGAGGCGCTGCTGGTGGCGTTTCGGGATGCAAAGCTGAGTCTGGTGGAGTGGGATCCCGAGTCGTACAACCTCCATACAATATCAATACACTACTATGAGAACCCAGACTTGCCCGGCATTGCTCCTTGGTCCGCTGATCTCAAAGACACATACAATTTCTTGACGGCAGACCCCAGCAGCAGGTGTGCCGCCCTCAAGTTTGGCACCCACAACCTCGCCATTCTTCCCTTTCGCCAGCGTGATCTTGTCGAGGATGACTACGACTCGGATGCAGAGGCTCCCAAAGAGACCAAACCCGAGCACCCAAATGCTACCGAGGCCTCCGCCGAGCGCACGACTCCCTATTCCTCTTCCTTCGTACTACCGCTCACAAACCTCGACCCCACCCTCACACACCCAGTCCACCTCGCCTTCTTGCACGAATACCGCGAACCCACATTTGGCATCGTCGCCGCTTCGCGCGACACCGCCCCGTCGCTGCTCGCTCACCGGAAAGACATCCTCACATACTCTGTCTTTACGCTTGATCTTGAGCAGAAAGCCTCCACCACGCTTTTGTCAGTCTCTGGACTACCATACGATATCACGCGAGTGGTGCCCTTGCCCTCGCCCATAGGAGGTGCGCTGTTAGTGGGAGCCAACGAGATTATACATGTCGACCAGGGAGGCAAGACGAATGGCGTGGCGGTCAATGAGTTCGCCAAAGCTGGCACGGCTTTCCCACTCAGCGACCAGTCAGACCTGGCTTTGCGCCTCGAGGGCTGCAGTATCGAGCTTCTATCTCACGAGGCGGGTGACGTGCTGATTGTGCTCAATGACGGACGGCTGCTTGTTCTAACTTTCACGCTCGACGGCCGAACTGTGTCGGGCATGACTGTTCAAACCGTTGCGGCAGATCATGGCGGTCACCTCCTCAAAGCCGCCGCCTCCTGCACAAGCAATCTCGGACGAGGACGCCTTTTTATCGGAAGCGAAGACGGAGAGTCGGTCATGCTGGGCTGGAACAGCACCTCCAGCCATGTACGAAGAAAACAGTCCAACGCAAATGTCGACAGTGATGAGGACATGTCTGAGGAAGAGGACATGGAAGACATGGAAGATGACTTGTACAATGACACCGCACCAGCTGTTCAGAAGATTACTGCTGCTGCGTCAGAGCCTACCGCGCCAGGTGCCTACACCTTCCGAATACATGATGTCTTGCCGAGCATAGCGCCAATTAGGGACGCTGTCCTACACCCAGGAAAAGAGACTGAATCCCTGAACAAGGGCGAGATTATGCTATCGACTGGACGAGGAGCCGCTGGAGCCATAACAGCCCTGGATCGTGAACTCCATCCGATTAGCGTAGCTACAAAAGAGCTGCCGTCTGCACTTGGTACATGGGCTGTACATGCCCGAAAACAGGCACCCGGTGAAGTCACTGCTGCCTTTGGTGAAGACATGGAGGCCAACATGGCCACTGATGTAGACTACGACCAGTATCTGGTGGTATCGAAGATTGGTGAGGATGGCACAGAAAGCACTGTAGTATATGAGGTCAATGGCAACAAGCTCACTGAAACCGACAAGGGCGACTTTGAACGGGAAGAGGGCTCAACACTATTCGTCGGCGTACTGGCTGCAGGCACAAAGGTTGTGCAGGTAATGCGCACAGAGGTCCGCACCTATGACTCAGGTACGTTACAGCTATCTTGCAAAAAACCTAGTGCTATAGCTGATCAATTGATCAGAACTCAACATGGACCAGATCCTCCCCATGGAGGACGAGCAAAGCGGCAACGAGCTCAACGTTATCAATGCGAGCTTTGCAGACCCATACTTGCTAATCCTACGCGAAGACTCTAGTGTCAAGATCTTCAAAGCTACTGGCGATGGAGAGCTCGAGGATGTTGAAGCTACTGGCCTGTCAGGCACTCAGTGGCTTTCAGCAAGTTTGTTCAAGTCTGTCAGCTTCACCGAGGTATTTGCTTTTCTCCTGACACCAGAGGGAGGCCTTCGTGTATTCACAGTGTCGGACATGGAGAAGCCATGTTATGTCGCTGAAGCACTAAGTTTCCTTCCACCTGTTCTGGCCATGGACTATGCTCCCAAGCGGAGTGCCACAAAAGCCACCATCACAGAGATCCTGGCTGCTGACTTGGGTGACGCAACGACCAAGTCACCACACCTCATTGTGAGCCCTATCAAAGTACCCCTCATATCACTTCTCTAACAACAAGATGTAGGTCCGCACATCGAGCGATAATCTCGTCATCTACAAAGCCTTCCACACTCCAGCACGTTCAGCTGCCGACCTATGGACAAAGAACTTACGATGGGTCAAGCAGTCCCAACAGCATGTACCACGGTATACCGAAGACGGTGGCTCAGAAGATACCGGATTCGAAAGCACCCTCTTAGCACTGGGTGATATTGGTGGCTATAGCACCGTCTTCCAGCGAGGCACTACTCCAGCATTCATTTTCAAAGAGTCATCAAGTGCACCGCGTGTAATCGGATTGAGTGGCAAGCCAGTAAAGAGTCTAACGTCTTTTCACACTTCTAGCTGCCAGCGTGGCTTCGCATATCTAGATTCCACCGATACTCTTCGCATCTCTCGACTTCCTCCCCAGACCCACTACGGTCACTTGGGCTGGGCGGCACGACGCATGCCTATGGATGCTGAAGTGCACGCCCTTGCCTACCACTCTTCAGGCTTGTACATCATTGGCACCGGACAAAGGGAAGACTACCAGCTAGATCCGACCGAGACCTATCACTACGAACTCCCCAAGGAAGATATGACGTTCAAGCCAACCATTGAACGCGGCATTATTAAACTATTAGACGAGAAATCCTGGACGATTATCGACACTCATGTTCTTGATCCTCAAGAAGTAGTTCTTAGTATCAAGACGCTCAACCTCGAAGTGAGTGAGAACACGCATCAGCGCAAGGATCTCGTCGCAGTGGGTACGGCGATTCTCCATGGCGAAGATCTTGCGACCAAGGGTTGCATCCGTATCTTCGAAGTCATCACCGTCGTCCCCGAGCCAGACCGGCCAGAGACCAATAAGCGCCTCAAGCTCATTGTAAAAGATGAAGTCAAAGGTGCTGTATCCGCCATCTCAGAACTTGGAACCCAAGGATTCATGATCATGGCCCAAGGACAAAAGTGCATGGTACGAGGCCTTAAAGAAGATGGCACTCTTCTTCCTGTAGCCTTTATGGATATGCAGTGCTATGTCAGCGATATAAAGAACCTGCCTGGAACAGGCATGCTCGCAATGGGCGACGCATACCGTGGCGTGTGGTTTACAGGATACACAGTACGTCAGCCTTCTCGCACTGCTACACTTTCTGAGTGTGATTCTAACCGTTGGATAGGAAGAGCCATATAGAATGTCTCTCTTTGCACGCTCAAAGCACAGTCTCGAAACCATAGCCGTCGACTTCCTCCCCTTTGAAGAGCAGCTTCATCTTGTCGTCGCAGACGCAGACATGAACCTGCAAGTCCTCCAATTCGATCCTGACAGTACGCTTACTCCTTATCACCCCCCTTCCATCCCTTTACTAATGCATTCCACCAGACCCCAAATCCGAAGCCGGATCCCGACTCCTGCACAAATCCACGTTCCACACAGGACACTTCCCCGCGACTCTGCACACCGTGCACTCGCGCCTCAAAATGCCATCTGCCAACGATTTTGGCTCTGGCGCTGCCGATGGTGCAGAAATGGATACTTCGTCGCCAGACGACGACGACAACAAGGCCGTACCCCTCCACCAAATTCTCTCTACAACACAATCAGGCACCCTGGCACTCATTACGCCACTCAGCGAAGACACATACAGGCGCCTCTCGAACCTCGCTGCCTACCTTGCCAACACGCTCGACACGACGGCTGGACTGAACCCAAGGGCGTTCCGCGCAAGCGATACCCCGGATGGCGGGTGGGATGCTGGCACGGGCGCAAGAGGCATGCTAGATGGGAATTTACTGATGCGATGGGGGGAGCTGGGAGAGCGTGGCCGCCGAGAGGGACTTGCAAAGTATGGCGAAGGCGAGTGGATGTTTTGGGGCGAGAGGGAGATTCTGGCCGGTTGGGGCGTGTTTGGTGGGAGGGGCAAGTAAGCGTGTGAGAAGCATGGGAGAAGGGAAAGGGAAGTGTCGATTCTTAATATGAACAGGAGGATTGCTGTATGTTGCGTGCGTTGCGGGTGCCAGTAGTGAACCAAGTTTCTTATTCTCATCAATGTTTAGTGGCAAATCTCCATGACAAAAAAACGGCTTTTTCTTCTGTTGCAAGTCTTAAAAAACCCTTGCGTAACACGAGTCTCAAGGCACATGATGGAATTGCAAGACGGACCCGAAATGTAGAAGATGAAGAAAGAATCCACATGGTTAATGCTCCATCTGGCTCGGTCTACCCAAATAACCTGACTAAGAAAGAAAATGCCCTAGAGAAAAACACAAAAAAGAACCATGTTTTGGTATCGTAAGGTCCTCCTCTATCTCTCTCCCTCCCTCTCTCTCTCTTCGCAGTAATGACAAAAGGTTGGTGGGGTTTGCAGCAAAGCTAGTCACCTGATATGCGCTATGCAAACAAAGCAACCCCACCATAGATACACCACCGCCATCCCACCACCGCCACTGATGCATTCCGAACGGCGGCCACAAAAATGAAGAATAATAAAGACTCCTACGACGCCAGTCCTAGGACCGAACGCTCCATTCCCTCCAGAATGCTTTCCGGTTAACCATTGCTGAACTTCATAGTGTCGTGCTCGTAAACTCATACCACTCCTATCCTTTCAACGGCAATAACTGTATCGCAGCGTTTACTGCGATGCACATTGTACGCGCTCAGCGCCTGGGTGCATTTCGTCTTCATCGTCCTCCATGCCGCCCATACCGCGCGCGCGGGCACCCTCGCCTCCTTGGTCGACGTCCTCGAGAGTGAAGTCCTCGGTCATTGAGTCTGGTGGAGGAAGGGTATCGGGGACCTTGCGGGGCGGTAGGACCGACTCGAGGGCGCGGATCTGCTCAGGGCTCATCGGTCCGCCCTCCTCGTTGCCAAGGCGCTCAGGGAACTTGACGTCGAATTGGATGTACAGGTTACCAAAGTCGTGGTGTCGGTACGATGGCATACCTTGGCCGCGGATCACCTTGACTTCACCGGGGCTGATGCATTCGCCAGGGATGATGTCGACTGTCAGCCAGCGTTCATCGAGGTGCTCAATGTGGATCTGGCCTCCAGCAAGGGCCGTCAGCAGGTCAATTTCGGCCTGGTAGAAAAGGTCGTCATCCTTGCGTTGGAAGCGTGGGTGGGGTTTCTGCTCAATCTCAAACACAACGTCGCCTGGTTCCACGCCCGGCAGCTGGTCACCTTCGCCTCGGAATTCGATCTTGTGACCGGTCTTGACACCACGATCAACATGGACATGGAGAACCTTGCGCTCGATGATGGTCTTCTTGCCGTTGCACTGCTTGCATCGGTCCTTGTCGCGGATGATTTCTCCCTCTCCCTGGCAGTCTGGGCAGACCGTCTGGAAGCGTTGGATCATGGGACCCATCTGCCTCATCATGTGCTTCATACCACGACCGTCACAGCCAGCGCACTTCTTTACAGCACCGTCCTTGCCGCCGATACCGTTGCACTTGGGGCAGATGACCGACTTCTGGAGAGCGAGCTTCGAGACCTTGCCGCGGTAGACATCCTCGAGTGATACTTTGTGGACATGGGAGATTGTGCGTGCCTTCTTAGGGCCTTGCTCGCGTCCTCCACCCATACCGCCGCCGAACATGCCGCCAAAGGGGCTGCCGCCGCCGCCAAAGAACTGCGCAAACAGATCCTCGGCAGCCATGCCGCCTCCGCCGCCCATGCCACCTTGCTCGAGACCCTCTTCACCATATTGGTCGTATATTTGGCGCTTTTGTGGGTCGGAGAGAACTTCGTAGGCGTGTGAGAGGTCCTTGAACTTGTCTGCGGCCTCGGGGTTGTGTGCGTTCTTATCGGGATGCCACTTGAGTGCACCCTTCTTGTATGCTGACTTCAGTTGTGACTCGGAGCAGTCTGGCGCCACCTGCTACTTGTTAGGTTGTGCTCTCATTGTACGATTGCATCGGACAATGCTTACCCCCAGGGTATCGTACAGCTTGGTGTCTTTCACCATTGTGGCTGTTGCAGGTTGTGCCGAAGTGTAGAGGGGCTAGTGGGGTCGGGAAAAAGTCGAGAGGACGCGAGGGATATGGCAGATGTCGAGTGCGATATCGAGAGCGCGAGTCGATAAGTTGCTGGGAATCTTTATGTGGTCAGCACGCAGGCTCCAGGGCCAAGGTACACGGAGTGTGAAGGGTAAACGTTCAGCCTTGTGAACGTCGGCCCGCCAACTGTGACGCCGGCTGCAGGGGGGGCATGGGGACAAAAAGGACTTACCAAGAATCGCCACAAGAACAGACAACGGGAACTGGTGAGCGCGGGGTTGTGGCTCAAGGCAGTGGGTGTATATTTGTTGTGAGAGCAAAATGTTGATGGCGCCGCCTGTGGACTTAAAGTAGTAACCGGGATGTTGCGAATGCACCGGCTGCGCCGAGCGACAGAAGATTCCAACCCATTCCATGGCCTTCCATGGGGCCTCGACAGCCCAAGATTACCTCAAAACACTGCTCCGTCTGCCCAAAAGGCTCGAATTGGCCAGCCCACAGCTGAAACAACCCAAATTATTTAGAAACGGGCTTTCGCCAGTCCTTTTCTGCCGCAAATGCACAGGTACTCACTGCTCGTTTCTTCGGAAGCTTCGATGAACGCACGCTAGGACCACCGACTGGCCGGCCAATCGGGTGGCGGTCGATCCGTAGGGCTCTTATCGCCGGCGATTGGCGACCAGACCCTTTCTGCCCTTGCTTGTTGCGACATCGCGCAACTGCAACTGCAACCGCCCGGCTGCTGGAACAAAATAGAAAAAAGAGCTGGTCCTAAAAAAGCCGCGTTGATGTCACAGCAAGTCTGCCACTGGCAAATGCAAGGCGCTAGTCAAAGTGGACAAAGTTTTATTTTGGGCTGGGGAACTGAGACAGGGCTCCTAACCATGCAGTCTTGCCAGTCGGGCAGCACAAGACATGCGAGGGCGGGCTGGGCAGAACAGCCATCATCTTCATGTGAGCGGTCGGCCTGAGCTATCACCACGTGATAAATGTCTCATCGCATTGTGCAAACAGTCGGGAAGGCTCTGGGGAACTCTGGCCCAAGCACGTCCCAACCGCAGAGAGTCTTGGCCACCGCAAGTCAATTAATCCTTTGTTAATCTGTGGATTTCCTCAAAGTAAAACTTGAGATCGTCCGGCTTGACAAATGGTGTGATTCCTATGACACGTTAGCGCCGGCTGGCACAGGCAAAAACGTGCTGTATGACATACCGTGACCAAGGTTGGCAATCCATCCCTGCTTGCCACCGCCGAAGCCAGCAACCATCTCCTCCACGGCCTTTGTGATGGATTCCCTGCTGCCATACAAGACACCGGGGTCAGCGTTGCCTTGCAGCACCTTGCCCTTTGCCTGCGCTACCTTGTATGCCTCTGCCGGTGCATGTAGCCAGTCCAACCCAATCGTGTTGTAGTTTGTCTCGCAAAGGTCCGACAAAGCATACCACGCTCCTTTGGCAAAGACGGTCATTGGGACAGGCTCTAGGCCTTTAGACCGGAGTCGCTCGGGGAGGTTGTCGGCGATGTGGTTCAGGTACGGAAGAGCAAATGTCTTAAAGCACGACGGCGACAGCTCTCCAGCCCAGGAGTCGAAGACTTGGATCATCTACATAAGTTAGCATTGTGGGTCGAATTGCTGCCGTGGGCTATACCTGAGCTCCAGCCTGTACCTGCAGAGCGAGATACTCGACACAAAGCTCTGCAATCTTCTCCAGTAGTGCCTTGCTCTGTTCTGGGTACTTGTAGATCCATGTTTTGGTCTGGATAAACATCTTGCTGCCGCCCCCTTCAACCATGTAGCAGAGCAGGGTCCAGGGCGCGCCGCAGAAGCCAATCAGCGGTACCCTCCCTGCCAGCTTTTGCCTGGTCATGGTGATGGCCTTGTATACGTAGTCGAGCGACTCTGCCACATTAACCTTCCTCTCAAGAACCTCCTTGTACTGCTTGTCGTCCGGAGTTTGTAGTGGGTCGGGGAAATGGGGTCCCTTCTTGTCGACCATGATAACCTCCATGCCCATGGCCTGGGGTATGACGAGGATGTCGGAGAAGATGATGGCGGCATCGATGAGCCCCGCGTAGCGATCAATGGGCTGGAGGGTGAGATTGGAAGCGATTTCGGGGCTGCGACAGCATTCAAAAAAGTCGTTGTTTCCCTTTTCCTTGTGGTATTCGGGGAGATAGCGCCCGGCTGTGGATTGTCAGCGATGAACAGTTTTCAAGCGCCATGGAGCTCTACCTTGTCGCATCACCCATATTGGTGGGCGCTCGACTTTTTCGCCTGCCGAATGTCAATTCACGTTTCGCGTTGGGAGAGCGGAGCGGGCCATTGACCTCTCGCCGTGCGTAGAATCAAGTTGTTCTTCATGGGCTCGAATTGGGGCGCCATTTTTGCTATGAGGGGAGAGACGTGGAGGGGCCACGCACTAAAGTATCATCACCGGCGGCGGCGGCGGAACGCTGGACAATGCGAGTACCCCGCGTGAAGGTCCCGCGCTAGCCGCATGCAGACGCGTCCCTGCATCTTGACCATCGCAACTTGACCCATGTTTTCTACACATCGCGCTGAACTCAAAATGCTTTTACAGCGGGCCCGCTGTCTGACGCGTCTTGAGCTAGCGCCTGGTCATCGCATATTCCCTCCCCCATACAGACCATACGCCACGGCTGCGGGCCTTTTTCTCAGCTCGACGCGGCCCTGCGCGAAACCACGTGCAGCACAGCATGTCAGTCGATCAGGTCCTCACGTATCGCAACAACGTGGCGCCAAGAGAAAAACCACTGTCAATTTGGATGACCTGCACCAAGGACCTATTGGATTCGAGGCATTGCCTCCCCAAGATGATTCCGAGCCAGAATACCCTCCGCTATTGCAGCAGGTGCGCAACAACATGCTCAAATTTAGCCATTGTGTGCTTCTCACACGAGTCGGGGGCTTCTACGAGGTGCGTTTTAAGAGTATTTGGACCACAAAGCTCTTGCTGAAACGACCAACAGCTATATTTTGAGCATGCAGACGAGCTAGCACCCCTCTTGAACATCAGGAAGTCCAGGAAGAGAGCTGTAAAAGGCAGCAAGAAGCCTGCAGTATCTATGGTCAGTCAGCCAAATATTCCTAACTAACACACAGCGCTAATAGCCTCAGGCTGGCTTCCCCGCTTACCAACTGGACAGGTACCTCAAAATCCTTGTTCAAGACCTCAACAGGCATGTTGCGATAAGTGACGAGTTTCCCAACGATGCGCCCACCAAAGCAAAGGGTGACTCACAGTTTACGAGAAGGGTTTCACGCATTGTGACACCAGGGACCCTCATCGATGAGCATTTCATGGACCCATGGGAGAACAACTACCTCCTCAGTATCCATGTAGACCCGGAGGTGCTCAAGAGTGAAGCACCATCCCACCAAATCCCTGGTAGTTCAAGCGTTTCTTCGATTCTTAACCTACCACGCACTCAAGTTGGGCTTGCATGGCTTGATTTATCCAGCGGCGATTTTCTGACCCAGAGCACGGATATTGCATCACTGCCCTCAGCGGTGGCTCGAATCAAGCCGAGAGAGATAGTTTTGGACAGTGTCTTCCAAGAGCCAGATTATTCGCACATTGTGTCTCTTATGCAAGAAGACGGGTATGCCATTACTTTCCATGAGCCTCCAGAAGACCGGCTTACAGTGGAGGACTGGAAGCCCATGTTGGAAGATGCCGTAGATGGCTTCGACATGGCCAAATTCACGCCTGGCGAAGTGACTGCAGGTGGCTCATTGCTACACTATGTAAAGCATCAATTACGTGGTTCGCAGATGCAGCTCCGAGCCCCAGTAAGGCATCAAGCTGAAGAACACATGAGCATCGATAAACATAGTCTGAGGGCACTAGAAATCCGAAGTACAATTCGGGATGGTGTATACGAAGGAAGCCTGTTACATACTGTCAAGAACACTGTCACAAAGAGTGGAACCAGACTTCTCACTCAGCGTCTCTGTAAGTGCGTAAATAATGTCGTTTCTGGAGACTGCTAATGAAATGAAGCTGCCCCATCAATGTCGCTCTCAACCATTAATGACAGATTAGATCTGGTAGAGGAGATGATGCAGTATCCACAGCTTCGTCAAGACATTACTGCTTTACTGGAACAGACATTCGACACTCTTCGGCTAGTGACCAAGTTCACGTACGGTCGCGGCAGCCCTGATGACCTCATGGAGCTTTCAAAGACGATCTTGACAACTTCTGCAATCTTGGACGTCATACAAAGGCACGTGGCCTCGAGAAATGCTACTCCTATCGACCCTGCAACCGGTATACCCGATAGCCGGCGCAGACAGTGTATGGCGATGCTAGAGCGTCGCTTCGATTTAGTGCTACCACTCCAGCTTGCCAAACGTATACAAAAAGCTATCGACGAAGAAGGCCTATCTGAATATCATCGCGTAGAGAGCGCCGAGGCCGAGGAAATGTCAGACCTAGCTCAGGATGTACTCGGTAGAGAAGCTGGTGAAGAGGATCTGAAGGGCATACCAAAGCGCATTCAGCCCAAACCCCATACAATAACACCAAGCTTCAAGAGCGCCACGGACGGTAGAGAGGATATCCATATCATGAAACGCAACGCAAGCCCTACCCTCAAGCGGCTACACGACACCTTGGACACCTTGAGGCAGTCCAAGAGCGAATTGGAAAATAGCTTGCGTACGAAGATGGGCACCGAGAGCTTGGTCTTGAAGTGGACCCCCGTTTTGGCTCATTTTGCGCATGTCAAAGGAAGAGACGCAACTCGAGTGACAGAATATTACCCCAAAACCTTGAGCAGCAGCAGAACTACCCGCTCTATCCAGATACCAGAATGGACTGACTTGGGGGCCAAGATGGATGAGACGCGCTTTCGTATTCGGACAGAAGAGCAACGCGTGCTTGGAGAGCTGCGTGAGGCTGTGGTGCGAAACCTTGTGAAACTGCGACGCAATGCTGCAGTACTTGACGAGTTGGATGTTGCCTGCGCTTTTGCCGTCCTTGCTCTGGAGAAACATTTCAATCGTCCTATTCTCCGTCCTGAGCCGTCACATCACATCATTGGTGGTAGGCATCCTGTTGTCGAACATGGGCTAAGCGAACAAGGGCGCATCTTTGCACCAAATGACTGTCAACTTGGCAACAAAGAGCGTATATGGCTCATCACCGGTCCCAACATGGCTGGAAAAAGCACGTACTTGCGGCAAAACGCACTCATATCCATATTAGCGCAAACCGGTTCCTTTGTGCCAGCAGATTACGCAGAGATTGGTTTGGTTGATAAGATTTTCAGTCGTGTCGGTTCGGCGGACAACCTATACCAAGACCAATCGACGTTCATGGTGGAGATGCTGGAAACAGCGCAGATTCTGAAAGAAGCCACACCCCGATCGTTTGTCATCATGGACGAAGTTGGGCGAGGAACGACACCGGAAGACGGCATCGCCGTGGGTTATGCCTGTCTCCACCACCTCTACCATGTCAATCAGTGCCGGACATTGTTTGCAACGCATTTCCATGTGCTCACTGATATGACGCAAGACCTTGAAAAGCTGAGCTGCTATTGCAATGACGTGTTTGAAGAAGCTGATGGATCGTTCTATTATGTCCACCGACTGAGGAGAGGTGTCAATCGACAAAGCCACGCATTGAAAGTGGCTAGAGTTGCCGGTGAGTCCTACGTGGGAACGCTCTTTATATCGTGACTAGCACTAACATACACGCAGGACTTCCTGAAAATGCTATTGCAGTTGCCGCCCAAGTCCTCGAACAGATCAAAGGCACAGCAAACGCCTTTGACAGGCTTCCGGTGCCTACTCTATCCGCTCAGGACTTGGAAGATGATGAAGATGCTATAGCGTCACCATCTCAACAAAGCGCCAGCATCTAGCTGTCTTCTTTCTCGTAATCCCAGGTCGTATGCTTACGGGACGCTCACACCGTGTGTCCATCTTTGTCACAGTGCGTTCGCTCTCTGCAGTAAGCCCTCTTCAACATTCCCGTTGTCGTTTTCTTACCCAAGCAGAAGATTGAAGATACCTCATGTCTAGCAGGAACGGCAAGCAAGCCCGACCATTACAAGCAGCGTTTAGAGACAGCGGTAGCAGATGTTCATTCGCATGTCAGCGATGCCATTGGTAATACGGCTGAGTGACGCCTTGCTCGCATAATTACCTGGGTGTTAGTTTGAAGCAAGCTAGGAAGAATTTTGTACAAAATGATCGGTCGGGATAGCCCCCACAGGTGTCTTGATCATTCACGGCATTCAACTCAGCCTCTTCGTCTGGACCTATCGGGCATTCTACATAATACTATGGCCTTCACGGGCATACGAAAAGTTGCAAAATAAAATATCCGTCTCTACTACACCACCATCCAGATTTCCTGTATGACCGAGTGAAAACAAAAAAGTCGAAGTTTACAGCCTCGCAGGCTTATCAAACGCAAATAATGATCGCCCCTTTGTCTCCGCGTCCGGCCACACCCACCCGCTCTTCCCCACAACCTCCACCACACCACTTGCCATGTGCCTGAGCGTATCCTCATCGCCATGGTTGGCCAAGAAGCGCTCGTCAGTACTCTTCAATCTCCCCACAACATACCCCCTCAGCGGAGTGCCATCGCGCTTAAACTCAACCGTGTACGTCTCGACGATAGCCTCGCCCTGCGGCTCAACCGCAACCCGCGGCACCGCTACATCAGTAATCTTTGCTGGAAGCGGGTTCTCGTCAGGATACACGGCCTCGTCGTCTGGTCTGGGCTCGTTCCCCAGAATAACTACGTGCTGGTAACTCAGCACGCCGCCATTACACAGCACCATTGCCTTCTTTTTGCCCCTGCTGTCTCGCAGCCGCCGCGTGACTTGGGTAAGCGCATGCATCGAGTAATTGTTGCCCGCGCCGCCAAACGAGGTCAAGCCGCCGAGAACCGTGAGTGGTTTTTCGGCGCCCGTCAGCGGCAGTCCGAGGTGGTGGGCAGCGAGCTTAGGTACAATGGGGAAGCAAGAGTAAATGTCCAAGATGTCGAGTTCCTCTTTTTTCGTGCCGGACGCGTGCAGGCTGGCGTCGATGGAGCGCGAGATGGCCGGGGACGAGTGGAAATCGGGGCGTTTCCAGAATTCGTCGGCGTCGGCAGTGCCAGCTCCGCCTAGTGGGTAGATCCATTTGGAGCGCGGTACGCCCAGGCGCTCGGCGTGGGAGGTGGATGTGATGAGCATGGCGGCGGCGAGGTTGACTGTGTTGAAGGCGTTCATGAGGAGGGGGTCTGTAGGAGGTGTAAGTGACACTGAGCGTACAGAGGTATTGATACAGACACGGGGGAAAAGAGAGGAAAGAAAGTAGAAACGGATGGACTGCTTTACTTACAAGGAGAACAAATCATTCTATTCTTCCCCCCAACCGTTGCAATTTCCTCTTCACTCGTCGTCTTGCCGTAATTCCACGCAACCTCGTTCTTCTCCGCGACACGCGCAAACTCAGCATACAGCCTCGCGCTCTCTTCATGGTTCGCCTTGGGCGTCTGGCCGCGATGCGCGCGGAACCCATTCTCATACAAAGGATACACGTGTATCGGGGCCCCGATTCCATGGATAGCCCCGAGATCTTCAAAAACATTAGCAGTAGTAACAATGCCCTAGATGAAGAGCAATACAAACTCTTTCCCAGATCGCGCCCCGTAGGCGAAAACACAGAGTCGACGGCTGACGCAGGAGGCGTCCAGCCGGGCGGAGGCAGTTTCTTAGCTGCCGCACATGCAGATACTAAAGTGTAGAATGGAAAGTCAGCACGTTGCGCATAAACGTATTCTCGCCATCTTTCATAAAGAAATGAACGGGGATACCAAGAGATAAACAGATATAGAGAAAGGAAGTCAAAGTGAAGAAAGAAATAGAAATATGAAAATGATAACTCACAAGAAGCCAACGCCTCACCCCCCGTAACAACAGCAACACTACACTCGCGCCTTGCCACCCTCCTCGCTGCCTCATCGACACACTTCCCCGGCTTATCGCCGCCATGCTCCGAATACCGCGTCCACCTTACATGATCCTGGACCTGCAGCCTGGTCGCCAATAACCCTGGTAGATCTGGATAGGGCCACGTCCACGTCCTGACGACGTCGATACTGTCGATTGCGTCCTGGAGCTGTGCGGTGGAAGAGGCAGATGCATCTGAGAGCGCGGCTTGTATTGCTTCGAGCATCAAGGTGGCGGGTTCCTTGGCAGCTGAGATGTGTGTGGAGCGGTTTTTGATGTCGGCGACGCCTATGATGACGGGTGTGTTTGGGTGCGGCATTTTGGGGGATTTTTTCCTTAGTTTTTTTAGTACTGTTTGGGAGTATCGGCGTGATGAATAAGGTGTAACTGGGTGGGTATTCTGGCTTCTTGTATTCATATATGCTTTCCTAAGGTGTAAGACTCGTTTACTTGGTCTTATGTAGTCGTTGGCTGTGGCTGTGATTGGCGGATAGCTGCTGGGGAGTGGGGTTGCCGAGGTACAGAGTAGCTGTCATTGATCAGACGCCGTCTGAGCATCTGGGTTGTGGTTAAAAAAGAACTTGGCAAGTCCCGTTTCCCAGGACTCGATCAAGATGTAACCAATATGTGTAATGATAAGATAGCAGCCGTGACAATAACAACATGCTCTAAACAACCTTGACCTCTTTAGCCACCGCAGCGCAAAGTTCGACTCTCACTCCCGCGCCAGAAAGCACGTGGATCCAAAGCCTTTGCGTATCGCTCAACCGGTCGTTCTCGCTCTTGACTTCGGCAAACTTGACCTCGCCCTTGCCTCCTTCCTCCGGGCTGGTTTTCCAGAGGAAGAGATCAGGGACACCACCGCCTCTCTGCCCATACTCTTGTGCCATGACTTTGCATACCATAGCGAGCGCCTCGCCATCAAAACACTGTGCAATCTCGAGGAGATCAGCGACATCATAGCTCCAGTCGAGCCCAACGACGCAAGTCCTTCGCTCATGGTGGTCGTTGTATATTCTTTGGATGATGCCTGGCGCGTCGCCGTTGGATATCTCGTTGAGCCGGGCGTTGATCTCGGAGAGGCGCGAGGGGTAGAAAGCATCGGTGTGCAGGTCCAGAGGGCAAGTTTGGTACGGTGTCTGGAATACGTTGGGTACGTATGTGAAGAGGACGTCGAAGAATAGGTAGGCGAAGAGAGTTCTTATTATGCCGCCTTCGCTGTGATAACCTTTCCAGCCTTGGTTACGGTAGTGCGACAGACACATTGCTTCGACTGAGCACTCGCCGTCCTCGCGGGGGTCGATCCAGACCGTCTTGCCGCCACGCCTTCCGGGATGTGGAGAGTTGCTGCGCTTTGACGACAAGGAATTCTCACGCTCGATCCGCGTTCCTTCCATGGTGACTTCAACCGGCTTTGTTAAGCGCACATGTGAAAAGTCATGTTGTAGCCGTTTGGCAAAATTGAGAGACATTTCAAGTTTGGTGATGCGCTTCTGGAGATCGTAATGATGGATAATATGCACAAGGTTATCCTGTAGGCCATCTTCACATGTCTGTAGCGCAATGAGTTTCCAATGCCTCTTTTGCTTCTCCGCGCTTCTCTGTTCTGCATCGGTGAGCGCTGCCATGTAGTGTTCTTCGAGCAGTGCTTTCCGTTGATACCATGCACCTCTCCGCGAGTGATGGAAAAGACGCTGGCGCAACAACTCGGTTACAATCTCGTGTTCGCGTTTGTGTTCTTTCCGGCGCCTGAGTACATCAAGCGCTTTGTGGACGATGCGGGTGTATACCCAGGCTGGTGATAGTCGACGGAGGTATGAGCCCTCACCACTGTGATATATACCATCTTCCTTTTGCTGCTCTTCCTGAACAAGGACCCGCCAGCGAGGGTATATCTCCTCGAATGTGTCTAGAGTTTCCTGGTATCCTTTCTCTGTAGGTCTACCGCTGAACTCTAAAATGCCGTCTATCCGATGTTGAGTGCGGACGGACGCCTCGTATTCCAACAGTAATGACCGTGAAGCGAAGATGTTTGCTGACCGAGAGACAATGTATTCGGGAAAGTTTCGGCGTGCAATCTTAGCCAGAATGATGGTTGTAAGGGACTTCTCTGTCCATTCCGTCGAACGGTAAAAGACGAGATGGACGCGTTCGAAGAGCTTCAAGGGAGCCAGCGAAAGCCGTATACACGATCCCGTCTCCTGCATGATCCTACGCGTAAAATGTGTATCGCGGTTGGCGTCATCCGAGAGGTCACCCTCGAGCTCCACCTCTATATCTGGAGTCTCTGGACGGGATCTAGACACGGATGATCCTCTAGACCTTTCCGAATCTGAGCGTTTCAGCCCAACGTAGCCTAGACCAGTTTGCTTCTGGCTTGTGCGGCGCAGGGCCTTTAAAAGCTCGCTCTTGTTCTTCCCTGTGACCTTGGCGTCCTTTGCAAGAGCCTTGAGTTCATCAAGTTTTAATAGCGACGACGCCTCTTCAAGTGTGCTTATCTCTTCCTCGGATCGATCCGCAAAAGTGAAGGAAGTTCCCAGCACCGTCTCTACCGGCCCTTCCAGCTCGCCCGGATGTGACTCGGCTTTGGAAGATGATGCAGGCAGTTGGTATGTACGTTGTAACGTTTCGACCGCGGCTTCAAGATCCGAGATATCGTCATGGTAGCCAAGGTTCTTTATTCGATGCCAGGCAGATGTCTTTCGCAGGAACAATCGTACATATCTGCAAATCATGGTCAACATTAGTTCTGACGCAGACCGTTAGCAGTTGACACCCACAAGTACTGTGCTTCATAATTCAAGCCCCGCCATATGCGAAAGATGTCTGCTTCTGCTTCGTCAAAGAGGTGTCCTTCCTCATCCAAAACAGTATCCAGTGCTAGATTGAATGCATCGACGTAGAGCGAGCTCTTGCCTCTGATCCATGTGCGATTTTCCAAGCGTTTGTCGGCTGCCTCGGTTTCGCCTTCTTGTGACGCCTTATACGCTTCGTATTCCTTGATGGCATCGTCGCTAACGGTTACATGTGGCAGTGCACTCTCCAGATCTGTTACGTGGTCCTCCTCTTCTACTTTCAGCTCCACACGCTCGTCATGACCCTCCAACTCGGGTGCTTGGCGCTTAATCTTTTTGCGTGGTGTAGGAGGTGCCTTTTTCGGACTATCACCAGTCTTTGGACGCTTGGTGGGTTTGTCTTGCTCGCCATCGAAGTTTGTAGATTTTGGATGTTTGATAAATCGAGTGATCATTTGATTGTGCACGGAGGGACTTTGTGGGTTGAGCGGCATAGCTGGAGTCGCAAGCTGCTGAGTAGTCCCATCGGTCCAAGGCAGTCTCGCCACGACAGGGTACGCGATTCCCAGGATCGCGGTGTCACGAGGAGACTAGTCCTTTCTGGTCGTGAGCCAAGTATCCAATGACGTCACTGAACTGACTACCAATGCCATGAATTTAGAACGTCTCTCACATGGATTCGGTTGGGTCCCAATTATACGCTGTACCATAATTGATGGATCCTGAGAAATGATAGTATTGAAACTGCTGTTTGTGAATTGGGCGCTACGCGTAACTCTTTTGCTAGAGACCGTCGACCTTGATACATGAGGGACGGAGTACAGGAGCGCTCAAATATTCCCTCCGTGTAGTTTTGTTCTTTTCCTCCCAAATCCTTCTCTCATACTCCCGCAGACACCATGGCTTCTGCCGCTTGGCTCTGCCGCTTCAGCGCCATCGCTTCCAACAGTGTCCTAAATAGGCCACTGTGGCTACCGAGCTTTCACCAATCAGAGCCACCTTGACTTTGAGCAATGTGTTTCATGTATGAACCTACACTGATGACAGTTTTGTCAAACAGCATATAGTATGTCTTCAGAACCATTACACATCTCTTTCCTTTGTCGGTATAGGAGCCACCCTGTCGACGATTGCAAAGCAAAGGTCGAGTAGGGTATATGTGTGTTCACAAGTGACGTGAATTGCCCTGGACTGAGACCAAGCTTATGAGTGTCTTTGGCAAACATATGCCAGTCGTGTAGTGAAGCAAGCCTCTCCCTGCCTGTGGCTATCTAGCGTGCGTACAGTTGATGTGCTGCAGGCCCTTCAAGCGCGCCAAGATCGTTAGCGTCCGTCATGAGGGTCATGAGAGGGTAGATATGTATCCTCTGAGCACATATCAACATTGTGAGACGTACATGCGAACCCGTAGCCACTTCCAAAATTATATGTCTCACTGGGTGTCCCAGTCGTGGCCCCATGTCCTGTGCCCAAAGTCTTGATTTGCTCATTGTCCGCGCGGTCGTGGCCCAGGCTGAGAGCAGCCCAGTCGATACTTTCCCATGCATCCAAGTCTGGTTCGGCGACATGGTGCTGCAGAGGTCCGATGGGGCTGTTGGCGTCTTCAGCTTTGAAGGGCGCTTCGAAATATGGCGCGAGCCTACGTACAAGACGAAATCATATATAAGCAAACGAATGCATTGGCAGGATCTTGTGGTCATCTAACCTGAGATTAACAACACTAGCCCATAGGCGACATACAGCTTTATTTAGCTTGTAGCTAACCCAGCCGCACAGGTGTAGTCGTTCGAGCAGCATCTCGGCCGAGTCGATGCCGAATTCAGCACAGGCGAGCGATGTCTGGTAAACGAACCAGGCCGTTTCGGGTGAGGGGTCAGCTGATATGGCGCCGATGGACAGGATCCAGAGTAAAAGGTCGGGGCAGTTTTGCCACTCGGTTCGGATGGTGCAGTTGAGTGCTTTCTCGAGGCGCTTACTTGCAGCAAAGTGGAGGAGGTGGACATGCGACTGCAGCTTCATGGCTTCGGTGGTGCGCACGGTGAAGATGAGCAGGGCGACGCATAGGGCGTCTTCCAGAGGCGTGACGAGTTGTTCGTTCTCCCGCAGCCATGCCAGTAGCGAGCACTCCAAGACGCAGGCAAAGTTTTGGATATCGAGGGGATCTAGGGGGCTTTGGGGGTCGCTGAACCAGACATTGAGGTCGGCTATCAGCACGAGGACCGACTCCACCAAGGCGTTTAGCGACGACTTGATACCTGCATAGCGACAGTAGTCGGTCAAGTGGTGCGAAATGTTGGGCCGGTATCCCGGAGGGTGGCGTGGGAAGATTGCGGTGCTGATGAAATCCAAGGTGGAGAGGTTGGGTGCTTGGAACGAAGCGACGGCGTGAGCGGTCGAGTGCCTGGTGCTCAGTAAGCACATGCCAACCCAGTTCAGGCGGCGACGTGGGGGAAAGGTGTCTACGCACCAAAGCATAAAGGCCTGGAGGATGCGATTTGTCTTGATCGCACCGAGTCCTCCGCGCAGCTGCACCATTCTTTGCAGACCTTTCTGGTGTATCTGGAGCTGGGCCATGTGGTCCTCGTCAAGCCTGAAGGTCGGCAGCAGCAGGCTTTCCTCGACGGTGAGCAGATTGAAGACGGCGCCAATATTCGCGTCCGAGATGCCCTCTGGCGTCAGTATGGCAGCATTGACAGCAGCAATTGCCTGGGCGCGATGGTACAGGATGGCGTCGATGGTGCCTTTGCCAAAGACATAGGCATGCAGGGCAATGGTGGACAAGAGGCTATGCATGAAGCCCTGGTTAGTTATGGCGGTGCCAAACCAGTCGGACTTCATCAGGGTAGAGCGATGGCGAATGTCGACGGCAATGATTCCCGGCGCCATTTCGGTGGAGACTGGACGGGTAAACTGTCGGTATGGAACCGAGGAGATGGATGGATGGATGGATGGATGGGTGGATGCAGGGACTACCACGACTTACAATGGCTTAACAGCTCCGAGACGCTTCGGGTGACGTCGACAGACGCGGTGCGGAAGGGGTCAAACGATTCATTGCTGGGGTCGTGTGCGGGCGGCGGGCGGCGGACCAAGCACGCCAGGCACAGGCGCTCGCCGGGGCGGCAGCGGGCGACACGGCAGTGTGGGCAGACGTCTCGTCTTGGGCGCGGTCGGTGGCGGCGGTCTTGGGGAGGAAAGTAATCAGAGGGCTTCAGGGCGAGCGGAGGGCTTGGCGTGGCCGTGTTGGGGGTCTGGGTCGAGGGAGAAGTGCCTACGCTGTTGGGGCTGGTGCTGGTGCTCTCAGGGCTGCCGGGCTTCCTCTGCTTTGCAGCGTGTTTGCTGGTCGACCACGGGTTCTTCCTGCGCGCATTCTGCATGACAAACGAGCGGGCATTGCGGCGGCCCTGGCGAGATGTCTTTGCTTGGGCGGCGTCGACGAACAGAAAGCCCTGCTGCGGCTGGTGCTGGTGCTGGTGCTGGTGCTGGTGCTGCTGGTGCTGCTGGGACATTCTGGGCTGCTAGCTAGGCGCGCCGGCGCCGTCTCTGGGGCCCAGCTGCCGCCAGACTCTCACGCTCTCACTCTCTCTCTCTCTCTCGCTTCTTTTTTTGTTTTTTTTTGTTTTTTTGGCTTCTCTCTGGCCCTCGAAGACGCCAGCTTGCGCCCGTGGCAGAACCAGCGGGGCGCTGTTTTGTCGTGCACAGAGAGGGGGAGAGCAGTGGTGCGTGGGCAGTGGTGGGGCTCAGCAGGGCGTGACCGGGCAAAGGGTACGGGGAGTGACTAGCCCAGGCTTTCCTAATCGATGCTCGGCTGCCACTGCCACCATTTTGATTATGACATGTAGTAGTATGCCTGCGGGAGCGATGGGCTGGGGGGCTGGGGGGATGCGGTTCCTGGCAGAGCTGCTGGGAAAGGGCAGAGGGGCGGCGAGGCGGAAGCTATAGTATTATCAAGGACCTGATTCGTATTAGGCTGCAGAAGCCGGGCTGGGGGGGGGGGAGGTTCGAGGGGGGCGAGGGGGGCGAGGGGGCCGCGACTGCTGGACCCTGGGAGCAACGGGCTGCTCCTCGATGCGAAGGCGGTATTCTCTCGTGCGTTACTTGTAGTAGTAGCCGGCTGCACCGTCGTCCAAGGCGAAGCAGGGTCCCGGCTTATAAGTACTTAGCTATCCCATGTACGTCAGGTATCAAAAATAGCGTCACGAGCCTGGTCCGTGGCGACGGCTGCAGGCGCAGGTCTATCGTGCTCCGTGTATGGATGGATAGAGGCATGGCAGCATGGGAGCATGGATGCATGTGTAGCGTTGCATCCACCGTGGCCACGCGAGGAGGCGTTGGACAGTCCGTCAGTCCGTCAGTCCGTCCGTCAGTCAGCCAGTCTCCGGGGCCGAGTACATGTACGGTGCATGTACATGTATATGGATGAATCTAGTATGTAGGGAGGTGTACGTGTAGTAGCCATGGCCCGCCGCGCCAAGGCGGCGCAGGAGAAGACTATCGAAGCCTGCACCATCAGCACGTCGGATGCTTGTGTCCCGCCTCTGCTCGATTCGTGCCCCATGGTGCATATCGGGCCCGTTGCCAAACACGATGCGATCAACGCCGGCGAGCACCTGGCTGCCACTGCCACTGCCACTCCCACTGCCACTCCCACTGCCACTCCCACTGCCACTCCCACCGGGCTCGCCGAGCGCAGCATGCGTGCCCCAACAGCGCGTGTGAACATCAGCGTCGACGGCCCAAGGAACAAGGCGCTCCCGAGGTCCGGCTCACCCTCAAATGTCCCTACTGCTACTGCACATAGGGGGAAGGGTAAGCGCACCGGGTCCGCGCGTCCCCTTGGCCGCTGCTACTTCAGTCGACACCGGCCATGCACACCACCACGCCCAGCTGCAGCTGCTTTTGCCAGCCCCCCGTGGCGCCCGCATTCCGACACTGTGACAGACGACGATGCTGTCTCCCCCACGCCTCGCTGATATCCCCGCCCACCTCCTCCATGCCGAGCTGCTTCGACGACAAGACGCCGCCGATGGCCGTCCTGCCTGCGGCCACAAGGGCAACAAGGGCACCTACAACACCACCTTGCACGTCCTCGCCCTCGCCCTCATCCTCGCCCTGAGCACTGCTGGTCCGTTGCCCCCCCTCTTTCCCCCCTCAAAACCTGCGCCCTCGGACATGCCGCTAACCCGCATCCTTAGCCTGCTCCTTCCCCATTGTCGTCAAGCGCTTCCCCTCGATCCCCGTCCCCCATCAGTTCCTCTTCATCTCGCGGCACTTTGGCACCGGCGTCCTCATAGCCACCGCCTTCGTCCACCTCCTGCCCACCGCCTTCGAGTCGCTCACCGATCCATGTCTTCCCCACTTCTGGAACAAGCGCTATCCAGCCATGCCCGGCCTCGTCGCCATGACGGCCGTCTTCGTCGTCGTCGCCATTGAGATGTTCTTTGCCTCGCGCGGCGCCGGACACGTGCACGGCACAGGCTACGAGAACCTGGGCCTCGACACCGACCCCGACCATGCGCCCCCAGCCCGCAAGAGGAGCCATAGCTACGGCATGTACGCCAACGGTACGGCGCGCACAAACGGCCATGCACCGGGCATCATGCTCCACGACGTCGAGTCGTCGGCCAACTTGATGGCTGGCCGATCACCCTCCATCTCGGTCGTATCCCCCATGACGCCAAGCATGCCCACTGAAGCGCGCGGCCGCAAATCCATGGGCGACGACATGGGCCGCGACGATGACGATGACGACGACAATGACTCTGATCTGGACATTACCATGGAGGAGTTGGCTCGCCAGCAGGCGGAAGATTCGGAAGACGAGTCACAGCTGCTGCCAGGTCCTCAGGTGCCCAAGCAGCACAGCCACGCTCGCGGCGAGTCTCCCGAAACCCCGGAGAAGACAGAGGCTCAGAACAAGAAGCTGCTCCTGCAATGCCTGCTGCTCGAGGCTGGCATCCTCTTCCACTCCGTCTTCATAGGCATGGCGCTTTCCGTGGCCACGGGCACGGCCTTTGTTGTGCTATTGGTCGCCATCTCGTTCCACCAGACATTTGAAGGCTTTGCCCTCGGCGCAAGAATCAGCGCCGTTCACTTCCCACCTGGATCGCTCAAGCCTTGGCTCATGGCATTGGCCTACGGCACCACGACGCCCATTGGCCAGGCCATAGGACTGGCCATCCACAGGCTGTACGACCCCGCAAGTGAGGCTGGCTTACTGACGGTTGGCTTCATGAACGCCATCTCCAGTGGCTTACTTCTATTTGCTGGTCTGGTCGAGCTCCTCGCCGAAGACTTCCTGAGCGACGAGAGCTACGTCATTCTGCGTGGCAAGCGCCGACTACAGGCGTGCATCAGTGTTATCGGCGGCGCCTTGCTAATGGCTCTTGTTGGCGCATGGGCATAGTTTGGTTTGTACTCTTTTTTTGCATCTTTAGGCCTCTTCATGCATCTCTCTGGCGTTGTTGTGGCTGATGGCATGCAGCCCTCTCTATCATACGGTTTCGATTGGTCCGCACTACGGCTCCGTCATCATCTACCTTTCAACCTCCTCTTGCTCCTCTGTGCTTCCTACTTTGTGCAAAATCTCCGCCTCGTCGTCACCCTCGTCTTCCTCCCTGACGCCCCCTTTTTCTTCAAGTGCTCTACACCGTCTTACCAAGTCACTAACGTGCTCATCTCCGCTGTCGGTACTTAATCCTAACAGGGCAATCTCGAGATTATACAGATACTCCCTGTTCTCGCCACTCGGGCCCTTGCCTGAACCATCCATCAGCACATGTTAGAAGAGTAGACATGCAGAGCAGTAAGCCGACTGGGCAGAAGAATAAGAAGAAACTTACTTTCCAAAATCTTCTGGGCCAAGGCGTCAGGATCCTGGGAGCCTAGAAACTGGGGGTTCTCGGGAAGTCCAATGTAGACCAGACACTTGATGTTCTCGACTTCGTCCATGACGGTCGCCGTGCTCGTAACCTTGATGCCGGACAAGGGCGACGCGGGTTCCTCGGCTTGCGCTCCGGGCTCCACAATGACCTGTGCGCTGCTGACGGCCGGGTGGAAGGGTGTGAATTGGATCGAGTAGCCGTTAATCTCTCGGATATCGAGGTATTTGCGCACGGCCTCGACATGCCGCTTGGGAATGTGATAGGCGGCGCCCCAGACGCGTGTAGGAGAATCATGCTAGAAAAGCGCATTTTTAGTATAGGTGGAAGAAAAATCAAAATGCCGCATGCAAATGTACATGGACATGAAGTGGTTACCAGCATCGGGGTGTTGCCATGTCCTAGTGGCCGAAAACAAAAGAAAAAAAAAACAGCCAAACCACATCTTTCCTCGAAAAAGTACTAACCAAACCAAACCAAAAAAAATCATCTCACGTAAACCGTATATGTACATAGTACACAAGGTCCATAGTGTATGTACACGTACTTAAGGGGGAAATCAAAATCTCACCTCATCTTTCAACGTGGCCCAATGCGCTCTATCAATCAACGTGACGACGCGCCCAGGCGCCTCGGGCGTACCCCGGTGATCTTCGCTACAAGTTTTCAACTGTCACCAACTATCATCCACTTGTTTCTGCTTGCAAGGTATCCATCCGACTTGGCTTCTCTTTTTGCGTGCAGAATCGTGGGGGGGGGGGTTTAAACCATATTTCTTACCTTGCCTGGATATGGGGAGGAAAGCCCCGTTACATTAGCCTTTTTTGGTAAAAGTAGTAAGTAGTACCGGACTCTGCGTATACGTACCTGCCAGAAGCGCCGTACATAGCCTTCAATGTAGCCTGGAAGTCGCTGGTCTGCTTGGTTGCATGGTTGTTAGAGATTTGAGACCTTTTTTTCTTTCTCCAACGACATGAACAAGAATAACAAGAACAAGAACAAGATCTACTAGGAGTAGTTACTAGTAGAGATGAAAGATCGCTCGGTTCCGGTGAATATGCAGATCGACGCTAAAGATCAAAAAGGCCATGTGGGGGTGGATGCGTGAGTGGATGATGACGGAGGGCGGGACCCGACTTTCCCATCTCTTTTGCGTGGCCAGAAAAACCAATCCACTGCTAAGCTTATTTTTTTTCTTCTCTCCGCCAAATAGCACCGAGTACATTCCCTTTGTGCTTTTTTTTTCTCTGATCGCGTCGGTTTTTTTGGGGGGGTCAACGAAGATTAAAGGAACGGCCCGTACCGTAGTGTGGCGGTGGCTTCCAGATCAAGCTCCTATGCAAGAACAACGCGGGTTAGCTCGGAAAACGCCACAAAGCAACGCCAATGCAGCGACGGCGCGCACACATGTCGGGATTGCCTTGGTTGCGAAAAAATAAAATAAAAAAGAGGTGTGTGTGTGATGGAGGGTATGGCAAGGACAAGGGCAAGGGGAGAGCCCAGCGATGCGGGCGATGCGAGTCATGCAAAATGGCAAAGGAAATAATAGATGAATTGACATAGTAGTGCTTTGCTGGACGTACCCGTATCCAAAAATCCAAAAGTCGTCGTTGGAGCCAAAGGCCTCAATCTCGCGTTGGTGCTGGTCAGCCATTGTGCTGACGGGAATGGGTCAGATGGAAACGGAGGAAGAACAAGAGGCTTTGGCGGCGGAATGGGACGGGTATGCATGGAGCACCTTTGGTTAGTCAGTTGAGCGGGCTTTGTGGGGCGGCTTTGCAGGCACAGAGGTCTCGATCTCGATTGAATGTTTCAGTAGTCTATGGATTAGGAAGGTGAATGGCATGTACACAGACGGGAGCGAAAAAAAAAATTCGTGTCCGAGGAGCAAATGTGTGTGTGTGTGGTATTGTGCAAGCCGGATTCCAGGTTCCGTGGGCTTGCCAAGCTAGTATATGGATACAGACATATGCACAACTATCAAAGTACAAGGATTGCGGCTCACGACCCGCCTGCTGCTTTGCTCATAAAGAAGCCTTTGAGCGGGCCCATTGCATCCACCGCTCTCAAACCAAGACTTCTTAGCCCTACGATTGGGCCGGATTCTACGCTGTACAGCCTGTGCAGCTTATCACAGACGCCCAGCATGGCGTTATTCTCGGCGTACCGTTCGCTGTTGTAGCTTTCCAGCGCCAATGTAGACCCAATGTCTTGGCCCGTCTGCACGGCATGTGATATGGTGCGAGCGAGCGCTGCGGCGTCGCCCTGTCCTTGATTAAGGCCTTGGCCTGCGAGCGGATGTATCGTGTGCGCGGCATCGCCGACCAGTGCCACTCGCTCGCCCGTGTACGTGTCTGCGTGTCGCATCCGGAGCGGAAAACACGCAACGGTCCCGGCCTGGACCTTGGTCACGCGCATGGGTATGGCGTGCTCGTCGACAGGCGTGTGCTTCTCGCGCCAGGCAACTTCTTCCTCGTGTCCCGACGACAGTGTATGCAGGTACTCGAGATCAGTGGGCGACAGTCTGAAGCCTGCATTCACCATGGCAACAAAGTCCTGTTGCGACAGTGCCTTGAGCCTAGCTGCACGCTCGGGCGTTGTGCTCCATACAAGCGTCGACATGTTGCCCGGCAACGGCAGCATAGCCAGTGGTCCCGTGGGCAAGAAGCGCTGGTATGCAATCTTGTGGTCTGGTCCGCCCCAGCCTTGTCCCTCGAGTTTCAAGCTGGCCACGACGCCGTGCCGGTTGTAGTCGAACCCTCGGGACTCGATGCCTGCAAACGCACGCACTGGGCTGTTTGCCCCATCCGCTCCCACCAGCAGCCTTGCGGCCAGCCTCTTTCCATTGGACAGAGAGAGTACCGGCCACGACGAAAAATCCACCTTGTCTGTGTCGGCGCCCAGCTGTATCGAGTCGACCTTGGTAGACGTGTAGAAATCGACGCCGCCGAGTTGCTCGAGCCGGCTCAGCAGCGCAGTCACCGTGTTGACGTTCTCTATCATGTATGCGATGGTCGTAGGCTGGGCGGGATTACGGGGCGCAAGAAGGGGCTTCGCGGTATGCCAGTCGAAGGAGATGCGCGCATCGCTCACACCATCCCATACTTGCATCTCCTGGTAGGGCTGCACTCTGGGCTTGTTGACATGCGCCCATGCTCCGATTTCTACACAGCGCGGGTTAGACAATGGCACCATGGAGCATCCACACGACCATGCGTACCCTGCAGGTTGCTCACAGAGGCCGGTGTGAGAGAGCTGCATCGGTTCGAAAAGCTCTCGAGGCTGGCGTCTTGCGCCAGGCGGCTCTTGTGCAGATTCTGGCCCTCGATCAAGGCCACCTTGAGCCCGCTGGTGACGGGCGATGCCTTGAGGCCTGTCAGCAGGCTCAGGCCGGCCGGTCCTCCGCCTACGCAGACGACGTCGTAGACATCGAGTGCCTCTGCGGAGCTCGAGGCAAACCTCCGCTGAGACTGCAGGCGGACCCAGAGCGCCCGTCGCAACGGCAGAGCCCGGGGCGCTCCCAGCGGCATTCGAGGCGGCATCAGGGGCCTTGGGGAGGTTGTTGGGGCATGCGCAAGTATTCGCGCTTCACAGGTGGCCAGCGGTGGCATGGTGGTGGCATGGCGGGCTGGTGTGGCGCCTTTGCAGATCGGCGCTAGGGGCTCTCTTCTCCAGGCAGGTCGTCACGACATGCCCTTGGCAATGTGGGGCTGCCTCTCTCCTCCGACCTCCTTCCGGACCACACCTCAACCGCCAATCTGATCCAGCGGCATCACTGCCGTCTATCCTCATCCTAACCCAGAGCCACCATTCGGCCCGTCAGAAATATGTCATCTTCTCCAGGCGCGCACAAGGCCCTCGACTGCGTGCGCTCTCGCCGCCAGCGCCTGCTCGGCTGCGACAGAATCGTGGCAATGCACCACAAGACACTCTACCGCACGTCTACCGCTCCGCTGAACCCTCTTGTCATCCGGCAGCAACCTTGATGGACTCGGCATGATTCCGTCTGGTGTCCCGGCAACCTGTTCCTTTGAGCCGGTACCAGTGGAGACGCTGCCCCAGGATCTAGAGTTACATAGCAACATTGGTCGCAAATGGCGAAACTTTCCTTATTAGGACACCCAAACAAGGGGACAGGACCGTGGGACTTGAGAAAGTCTCTTTATCCCTAACGTTTCAATGAGACAGGGGGTTGTTGGAAAGCTTCGGTATAGTCGTGTCTGGTACATATCATGCACGACTCAGGACACGAGACCTTATCATTTCTTCCATACAGTTCCGTCGCAGCTTCAACAATGTCATATGGTTGGTGCCATGGTTCTCCAGCTAGGGCCATGCCATCATGCCGACCTGTGTCTTGTTGCATCGCCCACTATTGAGCACTTTTGCCGATGCTACGAATACGTCCCTAGTGCGTGGGCCCGAGATGCAGCCTTGTTGCCCATCGTACCACTTCTTACACGCGAGCTTTTAAAGTCTGCCGGGGTATCTTGATCACATTTCATCCTGCCCAAGGACGCCCAATTGCCACTTCATCTACGCAATTCGATTGTATCCTGAATTCTCTCAGTGACCTTGGGCTATGGGTCCCCCGTCTCGTCACCATTCATCTTGTACTGAGCCGTCATCTGTAAGCGCTCACCAACTCGACTTTGATTCCGGACAACTTCAATTGCCTCATTCCCCGCGGGCTCTGTCAAAACGACCGGCATCAAAACACTCTGTGCACACGCATGGCTGCCTTGGGAAGCGGAGAAAAAAATCCCACTCCACTCTATCCATAAGCTGTTCTTGCGCACCACTGCCATTGGAATTCGATATGATGTCGCGTTCATGGTCCCATATCGACCTTTCGCAACCTCTGACCCCTCCTGCGATGCCCAGCCCTGCGACCAACCGGATAGAACACGGAATGGATCGAGCGCGAAGGCCTTCACAAGTTGGCGAGTTTATCGAAAGGCTCAGTTTCAAGCTCCATCGGCTGTTTGGTAACCGCAAAGGCTCGACTGGAGATGCAAGCCCGTCACGCGACTCTACTGGCAGACGTAGCTCAAGTACATCTCTCAACCTGCATGGTCCAGCACCAAACCTCGAATGCCATCCTGAACATCCGACATGGAATGGACAATCCCGGCTACCGAATGTAAGCGAGTACTTTGACGCAATCGGAGAGGTTGGCCCCAGTTCCTTTTACAACACTGCTGACTGGGTTGCCTTCCAGGAGACCTTCCAGGCAGGACTACACAGCCCAACAATGCCCAACGGCAATCGGGATCAGGATAGTCAGAATATCGCTGGAATATGCGGCAGTCAGGACTTTGAGTTTGAGCCTCGAATGCGCAAGGACTCGCACTTTAGTTTCAGTGACATTCTGAAATCGCGACGGCCAAGCAAGGACAAAGGAAAGGGGCGCATGGTCATGGGTGAGGCAGCTAGAAGTCCACAGGAAGAAGCGCCGCTCTTATCTGGCCGTGAGCCATTGGTGGTGACGGCACCTTGTCTTGCCCAGATTGGTGTTCTTCCGCGTGTCTCAACAGAGGCCGTCTCGCCTCTCACGCCTAAAGAAACGCAAGACATCCCACAGGCAGAATTCACTAGCTTGGAACATCACCCATTTTCGTCAACACAAACTGAAGAGGGGAGGCGGAACACGAACAAGACTACAGTGCGACAAATCAGTCCTTGCCACGCTATATCGCCGTTTCTTTGGCTACAAGAACACAGTGCTTCTCCAGCATCATCGGTTTCTAGCGTGGACATTCCGCTAGCTTCCATCAGGCCTGAAATGTCACGTCGAATTGCGCAGGCAATTGCGCCACGACCAGCCAGCGACTCATCAGTGACGGACAGCAAAGGACATTCGGTGCCTATTCTTATTCCATCCAACCACAGCAGCCGTCGGTCGTCGAGCGTCATACATGGCTCAGCAAGAATGACGACGCACCTCCTTTCTCCAACACCGAGCGAGACTTCTCTGCCATCCTCGACAAGTTCATCGTCAGCCAGCCTAGTTCAACGCGATGACCAGACCGACACCATTCCGTCAACACCGTCTCTCCAGCCCGCGCTAGCCTCATCGCCACTTACCATGCAAATGCTGAGTCTCGGGCCTCCGAAACACGACGTGCATTCGCCATGGGAATCAAGCGAAGACATGTTCCGCATGTCATGCGAGTCGCTCGACACGGGCACCGGCTCCCTTGATCTGTGTTCTCTGCCCAGTCCCGCTATTAGCGCCGGACTGGGTGGTAGTAGCAACATTAAGCATATCAAAGCACAAGAAGAAGAAGAAGAAGATCAGCCGGATTTCAGCATTACGCATCCCGCACCCCTGGCGTCTGTGCAAGCGAACAGCAGCCAAGACGCGCACGGAATGGTTACCAAGGAAGGGATGAGCAAGGGGGGAAAAGGGGGGTCTAGATGGGGTGAAGCTAGGGCGAGCACGTGTCTGGAAGAGACACGTTGGTGGGAGGATGCGGATGAAGAGGAGCGTGAGCGGCTGTACATGTAGGTGGTGTGGTATATAGGCGATGTGGTATATAGGTGATATGGTATATGTAGGTATGTCTATAGTCTCTGCTTGTGAGTATAGACATACAGCTGCATGTAGTATAGCAACAAAAGTAGCCCGAGTCACGGACTCGGGGTTAGCATTTTACGTACGTACATAGATGGCTTACTTAGTTGGCCACTCCCCAAGGATGGACTGGGCATTGTTCTCGGTAACGCATGTAGCCGTGCAATTTCAATCAATCAATAAAAAAAAGGGAGTGTAAGACGTGGGTGGTCCGAGTGCTTGCAAGATGGGGTTTTAACAATTACCCGTGTTGTAGGTATGCAAATGGCGTGGTATATGTATGTATGAGCATGGTGGTGCATTGAAGTGTGCGTTGCATTTGGATTCGATATGAATGCATTGTATTGTATTGTATTGTATTGTATTGCACCGCGATATAAAATCACGCATGACTATGCATAAACCCCTTTTTTTCCCTTTTCTCCCTTTCTTTTGTGGCTTTTCGAATTCTGAATATCGCATAGTTGTGCAGTACAAGCACCGTTACTAATCTCAGTATACACATGTATGTACATGTCAACATGACCTCTTGATCAAAACCAAAAAAAAACAAAACAAAAACTCTAATTAGATGAAATACGGAGACTTTTTAAAAAATTAAAAAAACGCCCCGGAAATAAAAACCACACACACACACACACCGCTTAGCTAATCCTGGATAAGGTTACTTGGGCTTCTTCTAACCCATTGGGGATTAGTGTTTATGCATCATGCATGTAACGTAAGTACTTGTATGCATGTAAGTAATACATACTGTAGGTGCCGACGTTGGATGGAGAAAAGCCAAAAGCCAAAAAAAACAGCTACGGAAAATAAAAATTAAAGTTTATCGGGCATGGGCATGACTTGGGCTGCAGGTATGTATCATGTAGGTGTACGTACGTAGGTACGTAGGTACGTAGGTGGGTATTATAGGCAGCTGTGTATTATCAGCAGCTAGTAAGCGGTAAACAAGCGGTAAGTAGATAGATGGCGGTAAGAGAGGGAGAGAGGGAGAGAGGGAGGGAAAGAGAGAAAGAGGGAAGGGAAGGTAATAGATTTAGCCGCGACTCTCCATGCATGCATGCAGCTTGAGCCATCTACTCACCCACACGCCAGCGTGCAAAGTGCAAAAGGTCTAGCTTTACTTAGTTCTAGGTCCTAACGCCATGTAGGTCTAGCTCGTAGTCATAGTAGTCATGGTCATGGTCATGGGCATACTCGGGCTCGGCTCAGCACACCGAACAAACAGTCTCTCCTTGTTCGTCTTGTTCCGTTCCCGCATTGCCTCGGACGAGATAACGGTAACGGTAACGGTAACGGTGACAATGGGGGCATGTGGTTGCGTGATTTTAGGGTTTGGCGCCACTGTGTCAGGTGTGGCTAGGGGGGGAAACAGAACCAGTCACCAACTGGGGCATGTGTGTGTATTGGTGAAGAAGATTGCGTGTCAGCACGTTTTTCATGTGCATGTGTGTTAGTTATGTATATTGTTTTCTGGATTTATTTTTATTCTTGATTCTGGGGCTTATTCCCGCGGTATTAGAGAGTTTTTACTGCATGCATGTGCGGAGGAGTACGGATAAGCCACATCTCACTCTTCCACGCTATGTAATGGGTTTTGTCATTCAGTCGAGGAAAAGGCGTGTATATGAACATCAGAAATGTCTTGGATTAATCGAGGCTGAACATGACGCCCTTAGTGGTTCAATGCCTTGTTATTACAACCACCATGCTGCTTCTTCTCACGACTCTACGTGACTTGTCTCGTCCGGGGCCTCGCCAGGCCGCTGTGAAATGAGCGAGTTATGGCTTTTCCTCTCTCACCCCAAATGGGTATCGAAAAACCGGGAAAAGGAATGTTTTTGTATCCGCAACGCTATGCATCAGAACAAGGGAGAGTGAAAATGCAAGAGAGATCAAACAAGACATTACAAGAAATTAGCATGAAGAGAAGACGGAGACAAGTCTCGCCATGCGTGGCTGCCTCGGCTCTGTTTTACAAGAGAATGGCGAAGCCGAAGAAGACGCTGCCAAAGACGGCAGCGAGGCCCAGACCGGCATTGGGCATGAAGACGGAGCCGGCGCCCTTGTTGTTGTTGTTGTTGTTGCCGCTCTGGCTGGTGCCAGTGGGCTGAGAGCCGCCAAAGCCAGTGACGGGGATGGTGTTCTTGGCGGTGCCGGATGGCGTGGGCGTCGAAGCCATGGTCGAGGACAGCGAGCTGTTGCCACGGTATGGGTTTTGGGCACCGCAAGGGTGATCCTGGCTGCAGGCGAGTTGTTAGCAAGCCGTGTCTGAAGTTGCGAATATGCCGAGGCTGTGTGTGAGCTTACCGACAGGCGCTCTGGCAGGAGGGATCGTTGCCACAGTTGTTGACGCAGTTGTTTCCCCATTGCTGGCAGATGAAGAAGGGCAGCGTCTGCGAGTACTGGGTAATGTTGGGAGAGACGCCGTTGTCGCAGACGCACTGGTAGGTGAGGTTGTCAGAGTCGCAGCTGTTTTCCTGCGTGGTCATGGAGGTGACGCCCGGCTGCTGCAGACAGATGAGGGGGCATTGGGCGGTGTTTTGCGAGCACCAGTAATCTGGACAGACGGGTTAGGCGGCGCACGGGAAGGAGGGTGGAGCAGAGTGGAGGAGAGAGCATACCCCTCGTAGACTGGTCGACCGAGTTGGGGTCGATGGTGTATGGGTAGCTGTTCTGCGACGTTGTCTGGGCAGCCGTGAAGGCGGCCAAGGTGGCGATGCTGAGGGTGAGGAAGGAGCGCATCATGTCGGCGACGGAGGGTGGCAAGAAGCGGGTGAGGTGGGTGAGGCGGAGGAATTATAGTGGGTTGAATGCGAGTGTGTATGCTCGGTCAGCGACAGACAGACAGACAGACAGACAGACAGACAGGCGGCGGTCGAGTGCAGGAGCGAGGGCGAATGCAGCGGTGGAGAGGGAGAGGGCGCCTGGCACGGCTTGGGCGCGATATATATATATAAAGCGGTGGCGGGGACGGGGGGTGTCGCGACAGCCTGCGCGAGGGGCCGGCGGGGAGAGGGAGAGGGAGAGGGCGAACAAGGAGGAGAGGGCGAGGGCGCGGGCGAGGGCGAGGGCGCGGGCGAGGGGCCAGGTCAACGTCTACTGTATGGCGAGTGTAGTGTTGCAGTCGGGTAGCAGGTAACAGACTTGGTAGAATAGGAATGGGAATAGGCATAGGCCAGGATGCGGGCAGAAAGACCCTGGCACTGGCACTGGCACTGCGGCGCTGCCTGGAGAGGCCTAGCAGCCCCTGCCCCCCCCTGTCCAGCCGCGGCAATTTCGCATGCCAGACACCGACAGCGACATGAGCGATATGCTCAACAAGACGCCAGCCGCCGCCGTCCAGCCCCCCGCGCCCACGCCCACCATCATGTACAGTAGGTGTAATGGCAATGTACATTATGCACTCCCGCCCTCCCCCGCCGCTGCTCCTAGCCACACTCGTCACGCCCGCCCCACGCCCGCCCTTCGCTGCCTGCCTGCCCGGGCGCGAGCAAGCCAATGCGGGCGGGGAGAGGCGTGCACGCACCCTATCGTGAACTTTCCCGTTTGGTGCTCCACTAGCTTATTGCTTCCTATCGATGCCATCCCTCCTGTTTGACGCGCCATCAGCCCTAGCCCAGCCACTGTGTTGATGGATGGAGCCGGCGACGTCTGAAACTGCACGCCTGCCGTCTGGGTCGCGCCCGCGCCCAGGCAGCCCTGGAAGCACTGGCGATGCTCCACCGGCAAGCAGCACCAGCACCAGCAACAGCAACGTCGTGGTGCCGCCCTACTGGCAGCAGCGCCAGCGCAGTGCCAGCAACCGCAGCACCGGCTCTGCTGACAACGGGCGCCCCGCGCCCATCGGCCTCGAGGACCACACCGACGACGGCTCTGAGCACTGCAAGGCGCTGTGGGCAAAGGGCGTCACGATTGACGACTATGTCGTGGTCAGCGGCACGGCGCCTGGCATCGGGGCCTATGTGGTGTGGAACTGCACGGTTGAGACGCTCCATGTAAGTTGGCCGAGCCGCACTCTGTCGACGCACTAGGCTGCATGGCCACGGTCACGGCCCTGCAGCCAATCCCCTCGCCGCGCCCCCCGGCCTGCCATACCCACGCACTTGTACATGTCCTGTACATGTCCACACTCATGTCTCTGCTAACCTGGCGTGCGTGTGCGCAGGGAGGCCCCATGAAGATCCGCAAGCGGTATGTGTACATGTGCTGCCTGTTCTGTGCTGCCTGTGCTGCCTCTCGCCTGCTGACGACGACGCCCCGCCCCGCAGCTACTCGGAGTTTGACGAGCTGCACGCGAAACTGCTGCAGACGTTTCCTCTGGCCGCCGGCTCGCTGCCCCAGTTTCCGCCCAAGTCGGTCATCTGTACGTCACCCGACCCGACCTCCATGGCCGCCCATGCCCATGCCCATGCCCATGCCGACGATGCTGAGACTGACCACCGCTGCCAGCCCGCTTCAGGCCCCGCTTTCTGGAGCGCCGGAAACAGGCCCTCTCGTACTTTCTCAAGTACGTCGTCCCCATGCCCATGCCCATGCCGCCACTGGCCGTGTCGTGTCGTGTCGTGCCGAGTGGTGTCGTGGTTATCGATACACCACGCCTAGCGCTAACCTATTCTTAGCTGCGTCCTGCTCAACCCAGAGTTTGCTGGCTCGCCCCTGCTCAACGACTTTCTGTTCTCGTGATGTCATGTTCGTATCAGAGTATTGGGAGCCCAGCCTTGCTGTTTCTTTTCTTTTCTTTTCTTTCCTTTCCTTTTCCAGCCATCAGGGCGCATGCGGGCGGCGGAGAGGGAGGCCACGATGGCTCCACGGCGTCCATGACGGCGCGCGGGCGGCGGGTGCACGGCAGGCGGCGGGTGCGGGCGTTGTATGTTATCACTGCATATATGTGCTGGGTGGTGTATTACTACATCTACTGGGTGGCTGGCCGTCTCACGTGCCACGACGGCCACGGATGGGTGGATGGATGGATCCATGATGCATCGACTCGACTCGCCTCGCCTCGCCCCGACGACGCAGCCCGACTCGACTCGTACGCAGCCGTTCGCGCCCCGGCCGCTGACGCCGACTGGGGCTGTTGTTTCTGAGGCCTGCCCGTGTCTGGTGCAACGACGCCCATGGCATTGGCTGCGCGCACCCCGAGGTGGCGCCATGTCTGTCAAGCTCAAGTATCTAGCAGCCGCGGCGCTGCGACTGCGAGTGGCCCCATTGTGCCCCCCGCCCCCCAGCAATATTGTCGTGTGTGAGCCCTCGCTGCCCATGAAGCTTAATCCGACGTCGCCTTGTGCTGCTGCTGCTGCTGCTGGCGGCGTGTTCGTCGTCGTCGTCGTCGCCGTCGAGGGCCGCTGTGCGAGCGAGCGAGCCAGGCGGTACTCGCGCAGCAAGCCTCGCCTGCCAAAACAGCGCGGACGACCTCTGCCAGTCCATGACCCCCTAACGGCTCGCGTTTTGCATGAGCCCAGCCCGGCGCGACCCTCAATGGCAAGCTCGACCATGCCGGCCTGAAAAAAAAAATGTCCCAGCCAGTCGCGAATGATCTCAACCTTGCTCAACATGGCCAACGCCGTTCGGCCTCTGCTGCGAGGCTCGAATGACCGGCAGACCAGACTCAACTTCTTGCCTGTGTCGCGCGATGACGCCCACGCCCACGCCCATCACGCCCCAGCCCATCGCAACACGACGCCCAACGCGACGCGCCGCACTTCGCGAGCCGGCCCGCTGCTTGCGCTTGCAGACCACCACCCGCCGACCGATACGCCTGCTGCACGACACCCGCCGCCGCCGCCCTCGCCCGACCCGTCGCAGTCGCAGTCGCAGCAGTCGGAGCCGCCGCCTCATCCTCCACCTCCTCCTCCTACTCTCCCTCTCTCTCTCCCTCTCCCTCATCCGACCGCCCCTCCTCCGCCGACCGCCGCCCGCACCCACAGCAGAAAGCGGCCCGCCACAGACCTTGACCCAGACGCGACCGACTCAAGGCCGCCCACCAAAATCACAGTCACACAGCCCCACGGCCAGCTGCTGCGCATCACCAACCGTGTGCCCGCCCCGCTGGATCTCGACGCCGACCATGTCCCTTCCCCAAGGTCAACGCCGCGCCCAGCCAGCCCGGGCAAGCTGGCGCCTGCCCCGGCCCTCGCCGCCCCGGCATCCACCCCCTCCTCGACCGACAAGCGGAGTCTGAGGAGCCACGATGGCGGCTCGCGCCTCAAGAGCGACCTCGCCATTTACTTTTACAACTACGACGACATCATCGCCGGCGTGCCCCAGGAAGACGGTAACCCTTTGCCGCGCCCCGCTCGCCCCTGGCTGCTGGCTAACCTTGCATGCAGAATTTCTTGCTCTGGAAACACCCATCTATCTTTTCGACGAGCCCATCAAGGGCACCACCCCCGTGCCAGCCACGCCAGAGCCCTCGCGCACTTCAGCGAGCCCAAGCCGCGCACGCAAGGCCAAGCCACCATCGCCTTCGTCGCCCTCACGCCATGCCTCGGATCCTGCCATATCCCCCGCCCAATCCTCGACATCCTACCAAGTCCTCAACTACGCCACCATAGCCAACGCAATCCGCTACGACGACGGCCAGGACCCGCTCGCCGACTCGGTCTACTTCACCCAGCATCGCCGCGCCGAGCGAAAGGAGAAGCAGCTGCGCAACATTGAAAAAGAGCGCGCCATGCACGAAAAGGTGCAACTAGAGCGACTGCTAGACGGCCTGCAGGGCCCAGACTGGCTCAAGGTCATGGGCGTCACGGGCGTCACAGACGGCGAACGCAAGGACTGGGAGGCCAAGCGCGACTACTTTATCAGAGAAGTCGAGGCGCTGGTCGACAAGTTCCGCGTATGGAAGGAGGAAGAAAAACGCCTGCGCGCAGAAAAGGAAGCAGCACTCGCGGCAAAGGACGACGATGGCGACGGAGACGGCGAGGAGACGGAGGAATCAGATAGTTTCATGGCCAACGGCCGCGATCCCCCACCCCCACGACATCAACAAGCAGCCAAGGAGCCAGAGCCGCCCAAGCCCAGACGACCCCCTCGTCCACATGGCTTCCTGCTGCCGCTGGTGCCGCCCGAACCCGCCGCCCCATTCCAGTCGTTTTACTCGAAACCACATCTCCGCTCTGCAGCCCTCGGCAAGCACCGTCACGGCCGCAACGCCAGTGCCTTTGGTCAGCCCATTCCCGACTGGCCCGAGAGGGAATTCGAGCTGCCCGACGACTTTATCGATCCCCAGTTCTTGCGCGACAATGCGCGCCAGCGGAGGAGAAGGAAGCGTGAGAGTGGCGTGGGGGGTACCAATGCTGTGTCGTCTTCATCATCATCATCATCGTTCAATCCGCAATAGATGTTATCTTTTTTTTTCCTTGCTATTTTATAATGGGCATTTTGTTTCTCTCTCTCTCTCTCTCTCCCTACAAGGAACGGGCTGTTCATGGTCTCTCTTTTTCTCTTCTTCCCGCATTTTCCGGTTCCTTGTTATACCCTTGAATCACATGATGCTACCATAACAACTACAAATATAACGTCTGTCATTCAGTCTGTTATTCAGTCTGTCATTCAGTCTGTCATTCAGTCTGTCGTTCAAACTGTCAGTTGGTAAATAACAATGTAGGTAGTCCAAACTATGTTTCTCTCTCTCTCTCTCTCTCTAAACAAAAGAAAAGCAAAGTCTGACATGTAAATGAATCCATATACATGTATATACATATATACATGAACATGGTGTTCAAGTCTGTATCAAGTGTACAAGTATATGCATATTTATATTGTTTTTGTCCTGGATTGAACATTTCTACTTTCTACATATGAACGAGTGAAAAATGTCATGCATACTCTCTTCTCTCCATATCAAGCTGTACAGACATCATCACCACCACTACCACCACCACCACCACCACCTCCTCCTCCCAGAAATGCACATTCCCCGTCATGCCAGAGGAAACGAACCATAAACCAAATAAAAAAAAGAGCACAGAAATACAGAAACAATGAAGACGAAGAAGAAGAAGAAGAAGAAGAAGAAGAAAAAAACCAAAACCCATAACCCCGTTTGACCAGCGCCGACCAATGCAGTCCCCATGCTTTCCCCTTTCCTTTTTCCCCCCCCCTCATCCGCTCATAAACGCCAGGAATAAATTCAAAAATCAAACACTTGCCTCTGTACTGCCATCCTCGTCCTCTTCATCTTCTCCCTCGTCCTCGTCTTCTTCTTCTTCTTCTTCTTCTTCTTCCTGGTCAGACGTACTGTCATTGTTGTCGTCGTCAGCATCGTCCTCTTCATCGTCGTCTTCATCCTCTTCATCCTCATCGTCGTCTTCATCCTCTTCATCCTCATCCTCGTCTTCGTCATCATCGTCCTTTTCAACAGGCATGCCGGGAACAGGTCTCCATTGCACGTAGTCGTGCTCAACCCATCGTTTACTCCGCGGCAGCACGTAGGGGTCAAATGGAAAGTATGCATCCATCAAAAATGCCTCTTCGCCCTTTTTCCCCGTCAGAGCAGTCTCTCGCCCGCCTATGCCATTGAGATAGCCACTGGCAAGACTGCGGGAAAGCCGCACACGCTTGTTCGTCTCGACAAGTGTATCGACATAGGTGAAGCGTAGATGCTTGGCAATGCGGCCAAATTGCTTGACGATATCTGGCGCGCATATCCTGAGCGGATTGAGCTTGCAGAAGATGTTGCGGCGGACCACTTCAAGCGTCGACCGGTGCCACTGGAAGTCGCCCTCGTGATACATAGTGTCGGCGTCAGTAGGTAATGTGCCGTCGGGTGTGACAATGAGGTCGCGCCATCGGAAGCAAAAGGCATAGAGCAGTGCTTGTGAGATGGCGTAGTAGGTGCCATAGCGACGCAAATCAGGCCCTGTGCACTTGGGTTCGTGCAGCATGCGTAGACGCTCGAGCTGCGAGCACAGCAGGTCAAAGACGTTGCGAACGACAAATCCAGGCACGTGTGCACCGCGTGCAATGTACGAGGCCAGATAGGCGCATGCTGATGCGCGGAGTAGCGGAGGTCGGTTCGAGTCAATGGCAAGATGCGAGCAGCTATCGACGAAGCGCTCGACAAAGTCGGTCGACAGCTGGCTAAAGTGGAAGAGGACGAATTGTGTGTGCCGCGAGCGGTATGTGGGTATGATGATGGACTGGAACTGCGCAATCAGAGACTGGTAGGTGCGGTCCATCTCGGCAAGATCGCCCTTTTCAAAGATGGCGTCGTAGTAGGCAAACTGCACGTCCATGACATTGTCGAGCTTGAGCATCGTCTCCTTGATGTCCTTGAGCCGCCGCTCTTCGGGGTCGAGGCTCTCCTCGCTCGAAACCGAGCCATCGTCGCTCATGTCGTCATCGTCTTCCTCGTTGTGGATGGCGTCGCCCACAAGCCGCTCCTCGAGGTCGTCGTCCATGTCGTCCATGTCCATTTGCATTTGCGCGTCAATCTTGCACAGCTTTTCTGTCACGAGTGCGAGGATCTGGCCTTGAATCTCGGGGACGTACTCGGTGACCTTGAAGATGTTGCGGATGTACTCGACGTGCGTCTTGGCGCTGTCGTTGGAGAAGGGAAACGTGCTGGAGATGATGGGGGCGAGGAAGGAGCTGGCCATGGGGCTGTATCGGAGTATCAGGATGAGCGTCTCGTGTATCCGTGCCTGCACGCGCACGCGCTGTATGGGTGGGTCATCCTGCTGCCTGGCATTTGCTGACGGGGTGCTCAGGAACATGTCGACGAGCATCTGCAGCACAGTCGTCATGTAGCCAGACTGGACCGACAGCAGAGAGCGCAGAAAGTTGCGATAGGAGCGCAGGAAGTCTTCATTGCGGGCGATCCAGCTGCAGTCGATGACGGCGTGCACCAGGCTTTTGCAGTTGTGGTCGAGCTGGGGCGTGTGGTTGGTGAGGGCAATGACGTATTTCTGGAGGAGTCGCGACGAGGGCGCGTTGGTGGACGTGGGCGCTTCCTTGAAGAGAGCCTTGAGCATGTCGTAGGCAGCCTTGTCGCCCGCCGCGTGCTTTTCAATGGCCCGGCGCACCTCCTCGCCGACCAGCTCGGCGCTCTTTTCATTGTGCTCGCTCAGTATGCGGACGTCGACGTCGGGGTCGAAGGTGACTCTGCGCTTCTTCAGCTGGCTCGGGGGCGTGTTCTCCGCGTCGGACGAGTGGCCCGCTTGTTTGCGTTTGAGGCTGCCTCCCGTGCTGGGGGAGACGATGCCGGGCGATCGGCTAGTCGAGGCAAGAGAGACCATGTTGGGTGCAAAGAGAGTGGCGAAGGCTTCACATTGGAGCAGGGGAGCAGGCGGAGAGCAGCAGTCTGGTTGCCCGTGGGCGGGCGAAGAGTGCAGCGAGGGCGGGGGGTGGTGAATGCACGCGACGGTGGGATTAGGTGTAGGGCCGCGAGAATTTCAGCGGGTCGATTGTTACATAAGCACAGACTAGTTTTCCCTTGCCCTTGCACCGTGGGCGTGGTATGCTTCGCTGAGCTAATCGGCGCTTCGTGGAGAATGCAGCAATGACATGGCAGGCAATTACATTTGGCCGCATTGGGCAATGACAATGTCCTGCACAGGCTTACCCTCTGGGTTGGCGAGGGTGCGGGTATTTTCAATCTTTGTCACCACGTCCATGCCTTCAATGACGTTGCCAAAGACGACGTGCTTGCCGTTCAGATGCGGCGTGCCGTTCTTGGAGGTGATGATGAAGAATTGGCAGCCATTTGTATTGGGCCCGCTGTTCTTTTTGGGGGGGTGAGACTGGGCGAGTGCAGCAGATTGGTGGAAAACTTACGGCCATGGATAGCAGACCAGGCTTGTCGTGCTGCAAGGCAAAGTTCTCGTCGGCAAATTTTTCTGTGCCGTAGATGGTGCGCGAGCCTGTGCCATTGCCATTGATGAAGTCGCCGCCTTGGATCATGAACCCCTTGATCTGGTCTTGTTAGGTGGTGCGAGACATGCAGCAGCAGCAGCAGCAGCAGCGCCACGACGTACCACGCGATGGAACTTGCAGCCCTTGTAGCCCTGGGGCTGGCCGCGGTTGTTTTTGGTCTCGCCGGTGCAGAACTGGCGGAAGTTCTCGGCCGTCTTGGGAACTACATTTTTGAACAGTTCCATCTTGATCCTGCCCAACTTCTCCCCTGGTTGCTTATGTCAGTGACTGGAGTCGGGTCGGGGGTGCGGGGCGGCCATGTGCATGTGCATGCTAGGCCACACTCGGCCAAGCAACGACGCAGACGCGTGGAAGATGGGGGGGATTGAGGGGTAGAGGGGGGAGTGCATGCGCACCTCCGAGGGTGATGTCGAAGAAGACGACTGGGTTGGGCTCTGTGGGGTCGGCCATGGGTGTGGCTGTGGCTGTGGCTGTGGCGTGATGTGGTGTGCAGAGTCTGGGGCAGAGCGTGTGTTGGCAATGTATGGCGATGTATGGCGATGTATGGCGATGTATGGCGACGTATGGCGATGTATGGCGATGTATGGCGAGGTGTGGCGACTGTCTGGGTGCACGCAAGGGTTACTGAAAGCAGCGTCGGATGCGATTGTGCCAGGCAGGCAGGCGCGAGCGGCTCGGGCGAACGAGATGCGAGCAGCAGAAAAGCCGAGCAAAAAAAGCAAATGGTCAGCCACGCGCACGCACACGCACATAAGTGTAAGTAATGTATAGTACGCGCAGGCCCGTCGATCGCCCTCGCTCCTGCCTAGCGGCCACGGCTGGGGAAGGCGCTCCACCCTCGCCGGCAGGGATCATGCCCGCCATGGCACCAGCACGCCGACATACATGTAAAGTACGCACCCGCTGTCTACACCATGTCGGATACGTACAAGTAGCAGCACGCAGTACTATTACCATGTACATGTATAGCCGCAGTCATGGCCACGCCCCGCTCCGCGCAACACACGGCTGGCCCATGGCGCCTGTGCCTGCTCCTGTGCCTGTGCCTGTGCCTGCATGCGCCCCAGCATGGCGACGTGGGCATGCGACACAAACGCAGGGTTTCTGGGAGGCGCGCGCATTGCCTGAACCACGGCGTCGTGACAAATGCATGCATTCGCCCTCGCCCAACACGCTCTCGCCCTCTGCACCCAGAGGATACACGTTGCCTGTCGTCGCCGAGCCATTCGCGCGCCCTCGATACGCCGCCGCATAATCCATACGTATGTACGGCCGTCATGTATAGTGAATGGGCGCAGGCTGAGCTTCGGCCACGGCGCCGCACCGGAACCCGAAGTTAGGCTGCCTGTCATGCTTGGCACCTGCCGCCCGCATTAGCGACGTCTTTGCGGCCCTTTAATCACCTTAAGCCTTGCACCTTTCCCCCCTCCCCGATTGCACCCCAAGAGCCCCATCGCTGTTGTCGCCTGCCCACTTCCCCCCCCCCCCAACCACCACCACCGACACCTTGCCTGCGAGAGCGAGCACCGCGGCGCGCAACCGCCCCGTATCATCGCCTGCCTCGTTCGCATCGCATGGCCCACTCCGCTGTCGTCGTTATTCACCGCTAGCCGTCGTGGCATCCCGCAGTCGCGCACCACCCTCCCCGTGGCCGACGTCCTCGCCACGGCCGCATCGCTGCCGTCACCGCTCGCCCGCCACCCCACTCTCGCCCACGACATCGCACTCGCCCTGGCTCCATCACCCCCACTGCATCTCTGCCACGCTCGCTGCTCGGTCGCAACCCAGCCTGTCTCCTGATCGTTCACTGCAACCCAAAGGCTTTCCGCACCCGCTTGACAAACCCACCCAGCCTCCACGCGGGTACATGCACTCACCCATGCGACACTAACAACGCCACAACTCACAATGTCATCCACCACCGAGGCCGCCTTCACCAGCCAACCCAGCCCCACCGGCGGGCCTGATAATGGCGGTGGCGGTGGAGGCGGCGGTCCCACCAGTTCGCCGCTGCTCTTCTTCGTCGCGCTGGGCTTCGGTGTCGTCTTTACAAACCTATGGTAGGCTTCGCGTACGGATATAGTCTGCCTTCAACATGCTGACTCCCCCGTCAGGATCATCGTCGGCGTCAAGTACTGCTTCCGCTACAATCGCCGTCGCGCTGCCCAGAATGCTGCCAATGCTGAAATCGACATGGCCAACGTGCCCCGTCCTCACCGAAGGCGCAGGGAAAAGAAGCTCATGACCATGGACGAGGTGAACGAACGTTTCTCCCTGACCAAGTACAAGCAATGGAAGTCGAGTCGCGAGACCGAGGGACTGCCATCCAACGGTGGCATCGCAACAGCGCCCCAGAGCAGAGCATCAAGCATCAAGGATGTCGAGGCTGCCTCGCCTACCCCAGACGACGGCCCAGGACCGAGGACAGACACTGCGCTTTCCATGGCCCGCCAAGATCATGCCGCCCAAAACTCGTCATCCTCGCCGAGATCAAGCGTGGAAAGCAAAAAGGGCGAGCACGTCCATGATGCTGAGAAGCACATGTAAAAAGACGAGGCGGTCGCCGGCAAGGCCTAAGGAGGACGAGGCGCGCAGCCCTACGCCACAAGCACCGTACGCGAGCGAGAGACGACTCAGATGACGATGACGATGACCCGATTCGTACTGC
>NW_007360026.1:38839-40533 GCF_000359705.1 Exserohilum turcica Et28A | reverse complement strand
CCCGCCTCCCCCAGCCAACCCAGCCCCACCGGCGGGCCTGATAATGGCGGTGGCGGTGGAGGCGGCGGTCCCACCAGTTCGCCGCTGCTCTTCTTCGTCGCGCTGGGCTTCGGTGTCGTCTTTACAAACCTATGGTAGGCTTCGCGTACGGATATAGTCTGCCTTCAACATGCTGACTCCCCCGTCAGGATCATCGTCGGCGTCAAGTACTGCTTCCGCTACAATCGCCGTCGCGCTGCCCAGAATGCTGCCAATGCTGAAATCGACATGGCCAACGTGCCCCGTCCTCACCGAAGGCGCAGGGAAAAGAAGCTCATGACCATGGACGAGGTGAACGAACGTTTCTCCCTGACCAAGTACAAGCAATGGAAGTCGAGTCGCGAGACCGAGGGACTGCCATCCAACGGTGGCATCGCAACAGCGCCCCAGAGCAGAGCATCAAGCATCAAGGATGTCGAGGCTGCCTCGCCTACCCCAGACGACGGCCCAGGACCGAGGACAGACACTGCGCTTTCCATGGCCCGCCAAGATCATGCCGCCCAAAACTCGTCATCCTCGCCGAGATCAAGCGTGGAAAGCAAAAAGGGCGAGCACGTCCATGATGCTGAGAAGCACATGGAAAAAGACGAGGCGGTCGCCGGCAAGGCCAAGGAGGACGAGGCGCGCAGCCCTACGCCACAAGCAACCGTACGCGAGCGAGAAGACGACTCAGATGACGATGACGATGACCCGATTCGTACTGCCACTGCACCAGAATTGCTGGCCGAGCCCGGCGACACGTGTGCCATTTGCATAGATACCCTCGAGGATGACGAAGACGTAAGAGGACTGACCTGCGGTCATGCTTTCCACGCTAGTTGCGTTGACCCGTGGTTGACAAGTCGCCGCGCCTGCTGCCCGCTCTGCAAGGCCGACTACTATGTTCCAAAGCCTCGCCCGGAAGGTGAAGTCGATCCTACCACTGGCCTCCGTCCAGGCGCTGCTCCCACGTCACCACAGGCCGTCTGGGCCTCGACCAACCCCTTCTCTCGATCTCGGGTAGTGATTATCAATTCCGACGTCCCGCCACAACGTGCTTCTGGACGCATGGGTCGGTCTAGCCGGGGCGGCCATTTCGCACCCGGCGGTGCATCACACGGCACAGCCCAATCTGGGCAGAATTCTGGTTGGCTATCACGTATAACCCCCGCTTCCAGCCAGGGAAGCCCTCCCCGATTCTCGAGCTGGTTCACCCGTAACAGGGGCGCTTCCAACAATGCGAGCGCTTCCCAGCAGCCGACACCAGGGCAGCTAGAAGCTGGAAACCGGTAGATGCCACGACCACTCTCTCGTCCAAATCTTTTATCCAATTCCCAGTTCTTACGTTTCATTACGAATATGCTCATACCCCGTGGACTTTTTATGTGCGCCATCGTTTTTTACCATCGCACCTCCTAGGAGTTTCATTGTCTTCCCCACTTGTCCAATCCTAGCGATTAAGCAAGCGACCGTGTCTTCCTCTCCCGGCGTTATTATACGGCTTAGTAGTCTTAGTACCTATTTGGAGCACAGCATTTCGGCGTCTTCTTTTACCGTTTCAGCTTTCTCATCATGGGAGTCGGGAAAGAGACGAACAGAAATGATGTACGTTTGCCTGCATAAGAGAGCAATAATGCAACTTGGCTCTCACCCCCACTCAAGAAAAAAACCCCCAA
>NW_007360026.1:11676-38819 GCF_000359705.1 Exserohilum turcica Et28A | reverse complement strand
GACGACTCAGATGACGATGACGATGACCCGATTCGTACTGCCACTGCACCAGAATTGCTGGCCGAGCCCGGCGACACGTGTGCCATTTGCATAGATACCCTCGAGGATGACGAAGACGTAAGAGGACTGACCTGCGGTCATGCTTTCCACGCTAGTTGCGTTGACCCGTGGTTGACAAGTCGCCGCGCCTGCTGCCCGCTCTGCAAGGCCGACTACTATGTTCCAAAGCCTCGCCCGGAAGGTGAAGTCGATCCTACCACTGGCCTCCGTCCAGGCGCTGCTCCCACGTCACCACAGGCCGTCTGGGCCTCGACCAACCCCTTCTCTCGATCTCGGGTAGTGATTATCAATTCCGACGTCCCGCCACAACGTGCTTCTGGACGCATGGGTCGGTCTAGCCGGGGCGGCCATTTCGCACCCGGCGGTGCATCACACGGCACAGCCCAATCTGGGCAGAATTCTGGTTGGCTATCACGTATAACCCCCGCTTCCAGCCAGGGAAGCCCTCCCCGATTCTCGAGCTGGTTCACCCGTAACAGGGGCGCTTCCAACAATGCGAGCGCTTCCCAGCAGCCGACACCAGGGCAGCTAGAAGCTGGAAACCGGTAGATGCCACGACCACTCTCTCGTCCAAATCTTTTATCCAATTCCCAGTTCTTACGTTTCATTACGAATATGCTCATACCCCGTGGACTTTTTATGTGCGCCATCGTTTTTTACCATCGCACCTCCTAGGAGTTTCATTGTCTTCCCCACTTGTCCAATCCTAGCGATTAAGCAAGCGACCGTGTCTTCCTCTCCCGGCGTTATTATACGGCTTAGTAGTCTTAGTACCTATTTGGAGCACAGCATTTCGGCGTCTTCTTTTACCGTTTCAGCTTTCTCATCATGGGAGTCGGGAAAGAGACGAACAGAAATGATGTACGTTTGCCTGCATAAGAGAGCAATAATGCAACTTGGCTCTCACCCCCCACTCAAGAAAAAAAACCCCCAATCCCCCCCCCCCCCATCTGACCTCTTTTTCCTCCAAAACCTTTTGTTTTCATCTCTGGAGGAACAGTGTGGCTACATCAATACTGTAGATACAATCATGGCTCGATGTAGTATATCTACACCCACATTTACCTATATATACACAATCAGCATGGTATGCGGGTCGGAAATGAACAAGGAAATGTTTTGTTTGGAACTGTTTTGCTTCTTCTTCTTCTTCTCTCCCCATGTCCTTGTAGCCCATAGTGGGAGAAAGAAAGAAAGAAAGAATATCTACGTCATGTTTTGAACGCATCTAGACTGGGTTTGGTTTTGTTTATTATGATTGGTTTTGTTTGGTCTTATTATAGACGGGGGGGTTGATACCTATATATACATATGTGGCTTCTAATAGTTCGCATCATGAGAGAGAATCTTTGTCGATATAGAACATGATGAATAAAACCGAGAAGGGATACCGAACGAACGAACGCACAAACAAACAAACAAGTAAATAAACAAACAAACAAACAAGAACTGCGAGCCCTTTAATCAATGATTTGACTCGGTCCATCTTGCTAAAAGACTTCGCCATACTATGCTCAGCCTCCCATTGATTCCCGTGCCACGAGGGTTTTCTTTTCAAAAAAAAAACGCCAAACCTGGTTGTAATCATACAAAGCCAGTCCAGCCCCACATTAATTCAACCAACCAATCAATCAATCACTGGCGGCTCAACCTCACAGTGTTATTCCTCGTCTCATCGTCCTCATCCGCCGCCTCGCCTTCGCCACCTACATCCTGCAAGCGCATAGCACGAAGCAAGTCCCTGCCCGCCCTGGTTCCATCGCGCAGCTCAATCGCGCTCTTGAGCAGCATGTCCTGCATGATGCGCGGATCCATGCCTACGCCCAATAACGCCTCGACGTCTGGGCCACGGGGAACGGGGAAATCAACCAGAGGCTTGCCGTTGGGGCCTACGCTGACAGTTGTGCTCTTGCGGTACGCGCTCTGCTGCTGCTGCTGGGCCTGAGCGTCATGGTCAAACTCAGATGAAGAAGAGTACGGGTTATACGTCTCGTCTGTGTCCGAGTCGAGTGCGTAGGTAGCCGATGTCAGGGATGTCGACGCCGAGTCGTTTCGGCGAGGCGGACGCAGCGGACCATTGGGATAGCCTCGTGGTGGTGGTGCGAGATTTAGTCGCTCAAATGCCTCCCAGAGCTCGTCCACGTCTTCTTCTTCGAGTGATGTATCCGTCGTCACGCTCATAGGTGGAGACTGGTCGTCGCTGCTGACACCGTACGCCATATTGTGCGACCAGCCATCCCAAATCTGCTGGGACCTCTGGTTACTGCGGTGGTATTGGCCTGGTTTGGACTGGCCTTGCACCTGACTTGCTGAGCTTACACCACGCAAGTGCAGACTTGGGTGATGCGGGTCTTGATTCGTAGGGTGTCCCTGCTCGTCGTACTGCTGGGGTGTCAACAAGCCTGGTACTGCATGATTGGGCTCAGATTGCGACTTCATGTGGAACGACGCGCGGTGATTGTTCTGCGAGAGCTGCACCTGGTCTTCAAGGTTGAAAGGATTCTCGTTCATGCGCTCTGCTCCTGCCGTGTTCGTCTCAGATCCCGACGTAGATGGACGATAATCCTGCACCATAGCCATGTCTAAATCGATCATGGATGAACGAAGTGGCGATCCAGGAGCGGAGCTAATCATCTCGGGATAGTCATCGATAGGCGCCAGTGAGTTGCCTTGGGTGTTTCGTAGACTTGGGCGGAAGTTGGAATTCAAATTTGGCGACGAAGGTCTGTTGTGCTGTGACTCTTGGGGGCTACTCATGGGAAACGAAAAGTCTTGAGTTCTGCGATTTTCGTCCATCTGTCGAGGGAAGGTCCACTCCTTCGTTTCGCGCCGACGCGATATGCGGTTTGATGCACGGTTCCTGGGAGCTTCATTGTTGGCTTCCGCCATCGCAGCATCAAACGTCCACTCCACTGTACGTCGGTTCGGCTTCTGGGGCTGAGCTGGAAAAGACCATTCCATCGTCTTGCGATTGGGGGGTTGCTCAGGAAATGACCACTCCATCGTCTTTCGGTTCGGTGGCTGGGACGGAAACGACCACTCCATCGTCTTTCGGTTAGGGTCGTCGTTCATACTAGGAAATGTCCAGTCCTTTGTTGCTCGTTTAGTCATTTCATCTTCTTCATTGAAAGCATCTCGGCGTTCCTCTTCTTCCAATTCCCTTAAAAGGCTCTTCATGCGATTTGCTCGAATGGTTGGCACCTCGCCCAAATCAATACTCGGCACTTCGTCTGCTGATGGCATTGAAAAGTCCAGGTCGATGACCGTCTCGCGATTGGGCGCTCCAGGGTTGAAATCTCGCAAAACCAGGTCCGAGGGTGGCCGGCCATTTGAAGGATCAGGCCCATCGATTGCACTGTACCGGTAGGGCGTCGTGTTCGTGTCAAAGAGCTTGTTCAGGCGTTTCTGACCTCTAACAATGGATTCTTCCTTGAATCTAGCCTGTAGTTGCTCGAAACGGTCCATATCCGCCAAGGGTGGTATACTCATTCCCAAGGGCTGTGCTGTTCCGCCAGCGAAAGGATCACTGAATTGCGTGGCATGCTCTTGTTCAAACTCTTCTGACGTACTGAAAGACCAGTCATCATCGTCGTCGTCCTCGGCTTCTGGGGCGAGGGGATCGGGTGCCTGCGCACCATATGGATTGAACAGCGACTGTCGAGTACCACCCTGCTGTTCCCAGACGTAGTATTCTTCAACTAGTTTAACTAGTGACACAGTTGGATACATCTTGGTGGTATCGGCCAGGTAGGGATGCTCTAGAATTTGATCCGGTGTCGGGCGATCTCGCGGCTCGGGTTGAAAGACGAAAGCAAGAAAGTCTTTCAACTCTTGAGAGAAGCGGTCTCCTTCGAGCATAGGAACACCAGCCGTCGGCAGATCGAAGTGCCCAATTTTGTGGTGAGGTGGGAAGCCGCAAGCCATCTCGAACACAGTACAACCGTACGCCCAAATGTCCACTTCGGTACCGTATGAAATCTCCTTTGGCTTAAGCAAGCTGTGTGGATCAGCATCCTTGACCCACTCTTTCTGAAGTTCGGGAGCCATCCAGAAAGGTGTACCAACAATGGTGGAGCGCTTTGATCTCTCAGGCTCCAGTGTATTGGAAACGCCAAAATCGCACAACTGCACTCGGCCATCTTCAAGAATGAGAACGTTGTTGGCTACAATACGGTCAGAGAGTGCTACAACAGTTGAGGTTGGTGAACTTACACTTCAGATCTCGATGCAAAACACCTGCCTCATGGATATATTTGAGACCTTGGGCCAACTCTCGAGCAATGGGTATAATAAATTTCTCGGCCAGTCCAGGACCAGGATCTTTGCTCGTGGCAGTGGGCTTCATCAATGTATTAACGCTACCACCACTGGCGTATTCGCTGATAATCCATAGCTCGTTGTGGACAGGTCTCGCCTCCTCGATAATGTTGACATAGGGCCTTGCTTTACTGTCTCTGAGCTGTTGCAGGATGTCGATTTCCTTTAGGGTATCCTGGAGATTCTTGTGCGTCATTTCCTCATAATCAACCTTGTCAATTTCAATAATCTTGATCGCAACAAGGGCGCCGGTGATGCGACTCTTTCTTGGTAATGTTAGCGCAAGTTCTCGACGTTACCTCGAGATACCCACCCCTTGTACACACGACCATAAGCACCCTTGCCAATGAGCTCGTAAAAGTCATAGGGTGGTGGCTCTTCTCCACCGCGCTTTGCTCTCTCGGCAACCAGTGCCTCCATATCCCTGGCTTGTTGCATAGCACGCCCTTTGCTGCCACCCACCATGGGCGGATGCAGACGCGCCGGTTCCATTCTTGTCGAGTATGTGTGCGTTTTGTCAATGTCCAGAGCTCCAATTGAAAAGTCTTCGTGGCGCTCGTAAGGCGACTCCGCTATGCGCTCCAATGGACTTTCAACTAATGTACTACTCCTACTCTCGAAACTTGTAGCAATGGGCAAAGGCGCGGGCGGGCGATTGGGCAGCAGAACGCTACTTGGAAAATTGTAACTGGTAGGGTCTGAGGCAGAATAGGAATGCCTTGGTGAGGGAGTAAGGGAGAGTGGCCTGTAAGCGTCCGAACTCCACTGCGCGACCGGCTTACTCGATAGCGGGGTTGGCGAGAGAACGGTGGTGAATCCTAATCTGGGTGTGGGCGGACAGAGTGGGCTTTTCGTATCCAATATTGGGCCAGATATCTCGCGTTTATCAATCGAAGGTGTGCGAGAAGAGCGCGAAGAGCGAGAGGAGCGTGACGAGCGTGAAGATGAGTCCCTTCTGCCTTTGATTGAATCGGTTAGTTTGGACCACGAGAAGGAGCGATCTGAGCGAGTCTTCGAAGTCGACGTCTTCTTTGCCAGCGGCCGGGGCGGAGTGACCTCGCCCATGGGTATGAGATGGTCACCCTCGCTGACCGACCGCTTGAGCCTGACAACGGCCTCGCGGTCCAACATTGTCGCGCAGGTGAAGAAGCGGGCGCGCTGTTGGTGCGAAAAGGCTGGACTATCATGACTGGAAGCTTTACTTACAGTTTTGTTATGATGCTTTAAGTGGAGTGCTTGAGGTGAATGCGGCTCATGTGCGCAGTCGCGTGCAGTGGGCGTCAGCGTTCGTCTACATTCACACCTCCGCACTGCGGGGCGTCAGCGGGCTTATCGACGAGATAGAATTACAACACAGGATAACAAGTCTAATGGGGAGAAGCGAAAGAACACAGAACGAAGAGGCGATTTGCTGCAAGGGGATGGAATGGCGATGCCATCTGTCAGAGGTCCGAGCCTCCAAGTGTTTAACATGCGAAACAAGGATCCAGGGTCTCGACTGCTGATCGCGCTAAGGCAACTTTAAATCGGTTTAGGCAAAGCGCTCCCCACCCTCCCGTGCCTGACATCATCCCCGCCACAGATGCGCGCCGCCTTCGAGACCAGACCTGCCAACTTTTGGGGTCCCAACCGACAGACACGACATGCCCCTTGTATACCCTTTGCTGTGTGCATCATTTGATCTTATTCCAGACTGATCTCAAGCAAGTTATATTTCCATCTACACAGCTACAACTAAATCCGACCATGGTCTCCCAACCCATCGGCACCAAGAAGACGCCTGTCACATCCACGGCGAAGAAGCCACCTGTGAAGGCTCCAGCAAAGAAGGTGCCAGTCAAAGCCCCGGCTGTACAGCCACCCAAAAAACCCATCAACACGGCCATGCAGAAGAAATCCGCGGCGACAACCCCCAAGAAGCCAGTCTCTACTGTGGCTTCCAAGAAGCCCACGACAGCAGTCGGACAGAAGAAGCCTATCCCGGCGCCAGCGAAGAAAGAGATCCCAAAATCTCAACAGCAAGGCTGGCTCAGCAAAGGCCTTAGTGCCGCACAATCTGGAATTGGCAGTGCTGTGGGCGCAGCTACCACTGGCATAGGCAATGCTGCTGGTGCCGTCGTCACAGCAGCAGGGAGTGGCGTTGCTGGGGCGGGCAGAGGCGCTGGGGCAAGGTGAGTCTGTTGTAATCATGATTCAAGTGCTCGGCTGATCTCATGTAGCATTGCAAATACGTCCCGTACATGGGGCGACATGGTCCGCGAGTACGGTAATTCGCTCAAAGATATCACTGGTGCCACAGGCAGTCGATCGTCGACGCATAAAAACCCTCTGGGTCTGAGCACAAGTGGAGCAGGAGGTACGGCATCTATGGCCAGTAGGCCCGGAGTACCTGGTCTCTCTGGAGGCTCGACCAGGAGTGGAACAGCAAGTAACCCACTGGGACTCTAGATGGTGATCAATCATTCTGATGAACCATATCAATTGTGATTGGGTTTAGTGACTAAGTAGAAACCTTACGTTTCGGCTCTCTACGTGAGGTATTTTGTGATTTAACTTTGTTTTGTAGCATGTAGCAAATGAAATTCATTTCTGTAAAACGAAAACAAAGCAAATGAATCATGATCAAAAAATGGAACAAAGACGTCACATGAATAAAACACATCGTGTTTTCGAATCAACGAAGCAGTCGTCGGCTGTTTTAGCCTAGTATACTTCTAGGCTTGATGAGGTTGTATTCGACCCCCTTAGTAGTTAGGGCGCCTGGTACGCGTTGTCTCACCATTATGCGTAGATGAAAAATAGTCGCAACCATATAATAATTAGATATAAGCACGCCATTCCAAGTAAAGGTAATTTATTCAAACGATATCCACAAGAACAGTAGTGATATCAAAGCCCATTTTTACTGATAGTGAATGCATCACGTGCTGCTATCGATAACGCTAGCGCCGTTTATCGCAGTCGGAAATTTGGAGGCAACTCCAGAGAAGAGACCTGAACCAGCACCTTTATGTCTGTCGCGCTCACAGCATATAGTTTTTCAATGCGGCAACATTGAGTTGTCATCTGTTTTTGCTTGCGGATTTGCCACTGCGCCGGCTGATGCTCAGGCTTTGTCGACCACGATGCCTTACCCACTCCACTCCGTACTTTCAGTCCCGCTGTTTACGCACATTTCCTCGAGAAATACCGACGTACATTGCGCAATGGGACCCGACATTGCACAAATCGGTTTCGCTGCCGAATGAGCATAAAAAAGCCCCCGAGGCAGCCCTTTGCGACACACCTAGCGCCACAATCCCTCGAGACTTCATAGACACACAAAACGCTCTAATCGCGTTGCACGATGGTTGTTTTGCGCAGCGATATGCACTGACACGACTCAACCGCCTTCTACGCCTTGCCAACGACACTGGCGGCCGCGATGATAGTCTCCGGGCACCCTTATGGCGGGCGTATTTGTTGGCGAAAGCAATCGATCCTCGTTTGTTAGACCGTCTTTCGGAACGAGCGTGGGATTTGCTATGGAGTATGCAGTCTGTCAAGTCGCTCAGTAACCGTAACCGCACCGCACACTTGGAACAGCTCTGTCGCGACATGGAGAAGGTCCGAACGGCCACGACTGTTGGACAGAGAGCCCGATATCTCGAAAGCGTGTTTCTTAGTGGTAGGGAACGCGACGCCATCGCCAAATGGGAACAAGACCATGTCTCAGGTCATAGCCGACGAGAAAGCCCTAGGGCAGAGCATATGGAAATTGGAGCCAAACTCCACGCGCTCGCCGGGAATGTAGACCGCAGCAGGAACATCATGGACAGGCTATTTCAACTCTATCCTGCTTGGGATACTTCTGTCATGATGACTGTATTCCGCGCTCACACAAGCTCGGGGCTTCAAGAACACCATCATCTAGCAAAAAAGATCTATGACAAGATGAAGGATCAGAAAGGCAACAGTTGCACAATCGAAGACTACGATGCTTGGCTAGTGGGTTTCTTGGAAGCACGAAATCTCGCCTATTCAAAGCAAGTCTTCCGAGACATGGTCAAGGCAGGTTGTCTGGCTGCTAGTGGGAATACCGAGCGAGTGAAGCAAGTTTTGAAGAGACTGCACTTGCTTTATCGCCTTGGCACGGACATTTCTAAGATGACGAGTATCGCGCTTCACGCCATATCAGTGCTTCCGCCAGTCTATCATGGCCATCTATTCGGCGACTGGATGAAGTTGGCCGTTGTTGAGAAGACACCCGAGGCGGCTGCTCAGATTTTGGACATGATGATGAAAAGAGGATACCGGCCAGAAACATTCCACTTCAACATGCTGCTCAGAGCCCTGATACGCACAAAAGAAACACCCAATATTCTAAAAGCAGAGAACATAGGATGGCGTATGATCGATGCGGCCTGCAAAGCACGCGAGAGACGCCCACCTCCGGGTGTACAAACCAGGAGCGTCAACAAGCATATCAATGTCAACGGTGTGGATGCACGTACTGCACAGGGAGTTCCCACAGCCAATGTCACTACGTTTGCCCTCATCATGCACCATCATGCCAAGAGCCTGCAATGGGAGCATGTGGAATACCTAGTTCGTCAGCTCAAGGAAACAAGCATTGAGCCGAATGCCACCATCATGAACGTCATCATGGATAACAAGTGTCGCCAAGGAGCATATAGCGAAGCATGGCTGGTCTACAAAGCTCTCACCAACCCACAAGAAGGCAGTACCGGCGTCTTCCCGAATGGCGCTAGTTTCCGTTGTCTCTGGAAAACGCTCCGCCTAGCACTTGGAGATCACGCCACGCGGCATGACCCTGGTCTACCTACGCCTCGCGAGCTCCTTAAGGAAATGTCAGCTTGGTGGGCGCTCAGCGGCAGCCGCTACGACGCCGATCGGTTCAAGATGGGCCTCGCAGGTGCTGATAGTGGGGCCATAGCTTCACTCATCATGCACTGTTTCAGCTACACTCAAGACTTGGCTGGCTCGTTGGTCGCTTTGCATGTACTACGACACAAGTTTTCCATCTTCCCTACTGATAAAGCGGCCCATATTCTGCAACGGCAAATGGCTTGGGTAGACATGGCGCGCGAATCAGAATCCGTGCGCAGCCAATACTTCCACAGCCGCTCTAACAAGAAGAACACGGAGCGTGTGGTCAGAGTATACAATATTCTATTACAGCAGCGGCTGGATAGGATGAACCTCAAGGAGGGGGAGTATGAGAAATTGACCGACGAGCAGATTGGAGATGTCGGGTTGAACTTGTTAAGCGAGTATGTGAGGGTGGTACTCAAGAGGAGTTATCCACCTGAGATTGTAGAAGCCATGGTTGATGCTGCCAGGTGTGCGGTGGGTCTTCCCGACTTGCCTACCGGGGATATGGATGCTTTTGAGGTGGCTTGAGCAGCGCGGGGAAGATGAAGATGTTGATGATGATTGATATTTCCATTGGTAGCATCAATGACCATGCAATCTACAATGATACAAGTATTACAAAATGCAGCCATGTCTCGCAATGTACAAAAATGTGGCGACGCTGTCGAGTCTATCATTATGAAGCACATTTGAATGCTTACAAATTTACAGGATATCTATTCCTCAGCTGCTCGCCAAAAACGTAGAACAAAACGGGAGCGGGTGCAAGAAGCAAGCTGACGAAGGCGAAAGTACTAATACCCCATCCATAACCTAGTTTCTCAAACAAGGCAGGGGCAAAGATGGGAACAACGCCTCCGATAACGCTGCGGAATACCGTTCCAGCAGCTATGGCGCTTGCGGCGTATTTTTCAAAGCTGTCGATGAAATAATTCTGCGTGCTATTCAGAATCATAACCTGGCCGACGCCGTAGAAGAAGGTCGCCGACAGTGAGGCAAGCCAGTGCGTATGCTTGTCAACAGCCCATGCAAACCAGAAGAGCGACACGGGAATAAAGACGGAGCCTATGTTTGCCAGAGGTAGGCGAAATTCCGGCCTTGCTTTTCCATAGTTTTTGGCCGTGAGCGACTTGTATACTGTGTCGATGCGAGGCACGAGAAACCAGACGGCGAATAAGAAGCCACAGCCTGGCCCGAGGTAGAGCAGGCCAACCTTCTCCGTCGAAAAGCCGTAGTCGTCGCCGTAGATGGGCTGCATGTTTGTGTAGATGCTGTAGGTGGTGCCGAAGACGAGAGCTTGATATACCGACATGACTGCGACAATGGGTTGGGCGAAGATCTTGGGAGGGCGCTTCAAAGCTTGTGCAATCTTTTCACTCAGCGGGCGTGAATCCTCGCCTTCAAACGAGTACTTTGTGTCATCCCACTCGGGGGTCTGCGCCTGGAGCTCTGCCTTTTTACCGCTGAGAATGACGGGTGCGTAGGTTTCGCGCAGGAAGAAGTAGCCAGCCAGGGTATTGACACAGCACACAATCGTCATGATCCAGAAGATCCACCTCCATCCAAGCCGCTGCACGATGACTCCACCAACGAGAGGGCCTAGCGTGGGGCCTAAGAGCGGCCCAAGAAGATACCAACCGAAGACGCCTGCCCGTTCACTCGGCAAAAACATATCGCTGATGGTGCCGCCGCCATTCGCGATGCCTACGCTCCCGAAGAAGCCCGCAAAGCTGCGTACGGTGATGAGAAAGGCGATGTTGGGTGCGAGGGCAGCGGGAATCTGAAGCAGAGCGAAGATGGCGAAGCACACAAGGTAGATTTTGCGCCGCCCAAACGTCTCAGACAGGGGCGCGAGAATCAACGGACCGAAACCCAACATGACGACGAAGCCGGTGGTTGTGCCAATGACGGCAGTCTGAGAGCAATGCAGGTCTTGTGCGATTTGGGCGATGCCGGGCGTGAACATGGATGAGACGAGGGGACTAAGAACTATCATGCGTTTCTTAGTAAATAGTGCCAAATTAACAAAGGAGGCCGATGAGTAGGATATATGTACATACTTGACATGAGGGCTATAACGGCCACATTTGCCATTTTGCTTGCTCTTGGCCATGCTCGCGGGTTCTCGTTGCAGGATAGGTCTTGGATGCGGAGATGCTGTGTCAGATCAGTGCATGTTTTGGTTGTGTGGATGCGTAAAAGGCCAACGTACCGTGCAAGGATGTCCTTGTTCACTCCATGTTTGCTGTAGGAGCGGCGAGCGCTCGTCGTGTCGGGGCATGTTTATGATCGTGGAAGCGAAGAAAGATTGTAGGTTCCGAGCTACCGCATGTAAGAGGGCTTTTTAAGAAGAAAGGCTGTTTCCGAGTTCATGGTCGCAGCAGTATAGTTGGACAGTGGGCGTCATTGTGGCTAAAGCAAGCATCCTGTTTAACCGCGTTGGGGAGGGCGCAAGTGACCCTTTTTAGCTTTGGAGCGTCATCGATGTTGGTCTGGGGAGAGAGAGAGATGCTAGATCGGGCGATGGGGGATCGGCAAGGTTCAGCTTGATCTTGTCAAGTACTAGGATGGCCAATATTGTTGGTGATTTGCTCTTCACGATATGGCGCCTATTGATTGTATGCTTTTGCAGCCACTGTTTCAAGTGTATCAACAAAAAAAAGAAGAGCCATGGGAATAGATGAGGAAATGGAGGTGGCAGCTTGCAAATGGGCTAATCATGTGTAGTGGAATGGATTACAAGGGGGTCAATAGACGTACTCTTCGCTTGGAAATGCTACTTTACTCAAGTATGGTGTTGGCAAAGCCTGCTTGGCTAGAGCAAGGGTTGAGACTCTAAGTACTGGTATCTAGTTGTGTGGTAGTGTTCAGTACAAGTAACCCAAAAAGCTAGCTTAGTTGAACCTTGCCAGAAAGTCAGATTATTTAGTAATGATCTAACCCCGCATTCCAGGCAGCCGTCATTGCAACATAGCGTGCATGTTATTCACATGAAGCCATCATAACATGGCACTGTATACTCGGCTATAGTCACAATCAAAAATCAAACCATGTCCAAAATGTAAGTATCGAATCTTCTCCGAGAGATAGCGTTGTGACCAGACTACAGCACCACCCGCAACCAATCATGTTCCCCACTACTACGCCTCCCAGCCGAACTACGACAGGAAATCTACATGCACACAATCACGATGCCCGAGTCGGCGTGGAGCCACTGTGACTACAGGACCTACTTTTCTTCAAAGTATAGCTATTTCATGAAGCAGCCAGACGCATTGGCAAGGATGAAGCGCAGCAAACAACGACATGTAGCGCAAAAGCACTTGTCCGTTATCCTTGCCTGCAAGCAGACGTATGCAGAGTGCAGACTGCTGCCTTTTACGCTCAACACCATTTGGTTTGATTCTGGGACGCGCATGAGCCAATGGCTTGGCCAGTTGAGCGAAGAACAGAGGCACGCTGTACGGTCGTTGCGTCTAGAGTATACGTGGTCGATGAGAAAGGGTCTTTTGCATGGCACGGCAGCACAGGCGACTCGGGCGTGGCTACTCGAGTTGAGAGGCTTGAGGCGCGTGGAAATCAGCATCAAAGATGCATTTCTCATTACACGCACAGACGAGGCGACACAGGAACTAGTCAGAAGAATGGATGCTGCGACGGAAAGCTTGAAGAGGTCCATGGAGGACGAGAGACCGGGGCTAGAATACGTGGTTAGAGCTGTAGAGCTGGCTGGCTCGGCTTGACGACACGAAGGAGAGTGTTTGAGGCTATAGATAGCTGCCACTTGAAAAGCGGTCACTGAAGCCTTTGGACTTGGCCAACATGTCTCTCCGCTGCTTGTGAGTCGTGGTGCCACTAACAGCCATGTCCTTGTTATAGTCGAATGCGCGCTTGCTGGGGTCGTCTTCCAAATCTTTGCCAGAGCCCTTTTCTTGGTGCTGCTCAACAAGGCTCTTTCCTCTGCTCGCATCAATCTTCTCGCGCATCTTGCGGGCGCGCCGCTCTTCTTCTTTGCTGCGCTTGGGCTCTGAAGCACCCGGTGTGGGATTGGTGGGCGCGCTAATGCCCAGAGCCTCGTCTTGCAGGCGCTTGAGCTTCTGCTCTGGCGTTTCGGTCCACGCGCTGCTCATCCCCCCCGTGCTTCCCGCACTCTTGCCCGTGTTGAATTTTCGTGCGCGCATCTTGGAGGGGTCCATGCGCGCAGCAAGGTCATCCTGCGTGGGCGGCATAGTCATCCATTCGTCGCGTTGCGCGGCCTTGGGGGCTTCTGCAAACCGAGGCTCTGCATCAAAGGCAGACGCTGCTGAGGCCATGTCGAAGTCTGATTGCGCGCCTCCGGCTGGCGGGGGCGCGGGCCCAAAGTCATCGTCGCTGCTATCCGAGGAGTCGTCGTCGTCGTCGTCTTTGGGAGGGTGCGCCGGCTGTTCGCTGAGGGGCGCAGGCGGCGGCGCAGGCCCTATAACTCGGGCTGGTTTGGAGGCAGGCGGCGGGGCGGGGCCGACGTCGCTTTCTGCACTGCTCGATGGCGAAGGGCTGCGTGGTGGTGGCGGCAACGAGGGCCCTGCAACGGGGCCCGCGACTCTTCGGCGCTTGTCGGTCGACTCTGGGCTGGATGCGCGGTGCTTGTCGTCGTTATCACTACCATCGCCGCCGCCGTCGCGGCTGCGCTTGGCGAGATGCGGAGGCAGGGCTGGTCCTATCGAGGGCATGGCGGGGTGGCGTGTGGGCGTGGATGGCGTTGGGGTGGGCAAACTTCAGTCGGCCCAAGACGGGTGACGTCTTGCAGGAGCTTGGACCCTGGGCCAACGCTGCGGCAGCTGCGGCCGGCGAAGACTAGGGAAAGGAAGCCACGCCGGGCCTGAGAGCAAGAGCGACAGCGACAGCGCGAGTGCCAGCATCCATCGCTTGGCAGCAGACGAGCCCTTCGGCTCACCCAGACACGCCCATCCGCGCCCATCCCAGCGTCACCAACCCCCCAATTGCGCCCCTCCGCCCCTCCGCCCAGCCAGCCTCCAGCCTCCGTGTCGCACGCCATCCCCGCGCACGCCCATCCCGACGCCCGCACACTCCACGATCCCGAGAACAAGCGCCGCCGTCCGATGATTGCCTGAAGCAATGCTGCGTGCACAACGAGCCTCATGAGCTCAGATTCGGGAGAGAGCCACTCCAGCGCTCGCAGCCACCATGGACACGATGCGATAGACGTCACGCGACGCGCAGCCCATGCTTCGCCCGAGCACGACCGCCGTGTTGGCGAGAGTGCAGTCGCCAGGCCCGGCGCTGGAGACCAACATGAAGAAGCCGAGGCCAGCGACACAGACGGAGCCCAGTCGGTCGACACCACTCCCGACGACTTGACGTTTGCGAAAACGAGGCAGAGCGATACAATCACGCCGGGCATGCTCAACGACGACAGCCCGCCCTCAACAGACATTCCCGACGACACCCCATCCGTCCAGGGATCAGCCATATCTTCGCCCACCAGCAGTGTGCCTGTGTCGCATAGCTCGCTCCGAGCCCACCGCCCCACGTCTTTGCAGCCCTTTGAGCGCCGCTTCTCCTCGCGCCTATCCCCCTCCCCGCTGGGCACGCGCCTTCAGTCGCCGGGTTTCCTGTCGCCCCATTCGCGCCACTCCTCTCAGTCTGGCCACTTCATCTTTCAACAGTCATCTGATGATGTGTCCGAAACCTCCCACGCGCCTTGGGACGTGGTTCGCTGGACCAAGCTTCGGAAAATCACCACGCACGTCTTCTCAGAGGTTGGCAGGCGCAACTTTGGTCGACCAACCTGCCTCAACGTTGCCGTGTCCCTCGCAATAGGCACCTCGAAAGGCTTGATCCTCATCTTCGACTACCAGCAAGTACTCAAGTCCATCATTGGGCCCGGCACAAAGGCTATAGAATGTGGCTCCCTCACCGCCCTGGCTATTTCTGCTGACCACACAACCATCGCTGGTGGCCATGCAACTGGCCACATCTTCACATGGGAGTTGGCGAAACCAGCAAGGCCCTTTCTGCACATCCCGCCACTGGAGAGGGCAAGCATGGAAGATGGAAAGTTGGACGGCCACGTATCTGGCGTGGCAATCCTACATTTGGGCTTTTTGGGCACGCGCCACACAGCATTGGTCTCCGCTGATGATGCCGGCATGGCCTTCTCCCATCTGGCAACCCGAGGCTTCGGAGCCTTGGGCCGGACAGTCAAGACGACTCGAATTTTGGGAAGATACCCACTGTCGCCTAAATCGCTGGAAAAGCCGCGAAAGCCAAGCTCGGTGCTCGCCTTTGCTCCACTTCCTCTGGGAAACGTGGAGCAGCCCACCGACGACATGGGACTGACGGCTCTCTTGACACCCTATCTGCTAGTGATTGTATCAACAACACCCATCGCACAAACACAGCACAAAGCCCCTCGCCCAAAGGATGTTGCAGCCCATAGTGCCCTCAGCGGATGTCTCGCCTGGTTCCCAGCTGTCAAGTTGAAGACTTCAAGTGGGTCCAACAACGCAGTCTCCAAAACCAAGCTTGTGTATTGCTGGTCCAACGTCTTGACTGTGCTTGATGTCCACTCGGACACAGCTGCGTCTTTGGAGAAAGACAAGCCACCGGAGCTTCATTTCAAGCCCCGAAGCCGTTGGAAGGCGGAAGAGTCCATCGTTGCTGTTCAGTGGCTAAGCAGATCGGTGCTTGGTGTCTTAACCATCAGCCAGCGCCTGATGATTCTTGAAGACAACACACTGCGCGTGACCGACTCTTTTGATCTCTTGCAAAAGCACATTTACCACTCGGACCTCTTCTCGCGTCAGCTCAAACCCGTCGTTGAGCAGCTCAACGAAGACGACACGTCGATGCATGGTGTTGTGGCAGATGCCTTCTACATGAGTTTTAGAGTGTACAAGGGCCGCATGTTTCTTCTAGGCTTCAATGACTGTTCTATTGGTACTCTTTCAAACTGGGCAGATCGTTTAGTCGCGCTGATGGAAGATGGCGATTACATTGCTGCCCTCGGTCTTGCAACTTCATACTATGTTGGTGATGCAGACAAAATTACCGTTGGATTGCCTGAAGATGATGACGCACGCCATGCCTTGGTGCAGCCCAAGCTGCTTGAGATGATTACCGCGTCTATCAAATACTCACTCTCACAAAATGATGATGCTGACGAGGAAGCAAGAGAGCGCCGATTGAAAGAGCTGGCCGAGGTGGTATTCGCGGGATTGCTTAGCATGCAAGAGCTTGACTTTCTCTTTGAACAAGTCTACGACGCTTACGAGGAGGCGTCTGCAGCGCGAGCCTTCTTCGAAACCCTTGAACCATATATACAAGATGAAGAGATTGATTCCATACCCCCCAATGTTCTCAAGGATCTCATCACCTTCTACGCGTCGGAGAACCGTTCGACCCGGCTTGAGGAGATGATATGTCGACTCAGTACCGATACCATGGACCTCAACCAGGTCACTACGCTTTGCCAGCAGTATGTTTTGTACGACGCGCTCATATACGTCTGGACCAATGCGATTGGTGATTACATCACGCCTCTCATCCACATCTTGGAGCTCATCAAGCTGGTGGATTTTGATGTCGATGAGACGGAGAATATCTATCTTACCGCAGCTAATAAGATTTTCCCCTACCTCGCGTACACCTTCACAGGCCGCGTCTATCCCGGAGGCGCATTCATGGATGATGACCAGGCTTACAGTGCCAAGAAGGACATGTACAGGTTCTTGTTCTCTGGGAAGAATTTGCAATGGCCACCTGGTTCTGGCAAAGTCATCACTACACAAACCGACAACAGCCCTGAACCACCCTTTCCTTACCTGCAACTTGTCCTAGACTTTGACGCGTCAAGTTTCATGAGTATGCTCAATGAAGCTTTCGAGGACAGCTTTTTGAACGGAGAACAAGATATGCCCAATGGAACACAGGTCAACGGCACCAAGAATGGCGCTATCCTCACCCCAACCCGACAGTCCATCATCAACTACCTTTTCGGTATCATGAACACGGATAACTTTGATCCGGCAGATATTGTCTATTTCTACATGTTTGTCGCCAGAAATCTCCCCAAGTACCCACAGCACATCATGCTTCCAGGATCCTCGCTACACCAGGTCCTTGTCGGTCTGTGTAACTATCCTACAGAGGCTTTGAAAGAAGACTGCCAGCTCTCTGTTGAGTATTTGCTATCCATCTACCATCCTCCAAATCCACAAAACCTTGTTCCGCTGTTTGAGAAGGCTGGATTCCATCGTGTCTTGAAATCTGTCTACCGCGGCGCACAGCAATACGATAAGCTTCTCGAAACATATCTTGACGACAAGGACGACGAGGACTCGGTATTTGCATGTATCACTGATACTATGCGCCCCAACAAAGGCCTTACCAAAAAGCAGGTCAACGAGGTGAAGAGGGTGATTCTCAATCGAGCTGCTGATCTTGCTAGCGTGGACGCTGCGCAGACGGCGACAACCCTGAAGCAATATGCACCAGATCTCCTCGAGCCCGTCTTGAACGCTGTGAGAGAGGACAATGATGCACAATATCACTTTCTTGAAGCTCTCATCGAACCAGAGCGGATACATACCGGTGGCACTAGGCCCATCAACGAAGCTCTCCCCCCAGGATTCATCGAAAGATATGTACAACTTATGTGTACCTACAATAGTGCACATGTCGCGGACTTTGTCAGCTTGTTAAAATCAGGTGACCTTGAGCTGGAACCTGTCCTTCCAGCGCTGGAAAAGAGCGGCGTCATTGATGCTGCAATCATACTCATGGCGCGCGATGGCATTGTAAAAGGAGCCATGGATCGCTTGGTGAAGCATTTGGGTACGCTTGACACTGCCCTGACAGGCCTCATAAGTGGCGCTGCAGAGACACCTGATGTGGCAAATACCGAAGAGGCAATACACGATCTCCTTGACAATATTCAAAAATACATCAAGGTCGGCATATGGTTGTGCCAAGGACAGACAAGGATGTCAGAGCGGACACCAGAGTCCAATATTGACCGGCGGAAATCTGTCTATGGTGAGGTGCGAGAAGAGGAGCTCGCCTTGGATGAGCTGCTATGGCTTGATCTTGTTGATACCTCTGTGCGCCTCATCAGAGACACTTCTGGTGCTGTTACCGAGCATGACGCTTCCGTTTCTTCGTCAAATACCAGCCAAGCCGACACTGTTGACACTGCGCGCATTGTCTCGACCCTCCGCTCTACAATCCAGCAGACATTCTCTGCACTTTTAACATCAACCACCATTCCACTAGAGAAGAAGTCTAATCAGACAGGCCCAGTCACAGAGGCATCTATTCGCAGGCCGCCCCTGTACCATACCCAATCGAAACCGCAGTCCAATCCCTCTTTTCTCCGCATCTTGCGCTGTTTTCTCACGCGCGCAGCGCGCACCTACTCGCCTTCTCTTTCCGATCTCCGTTCCGTCTTATCGGAAATCTTTGCCGCCTACACCTTTGAAGAAACCATCCTAGGTCTCGCAAACCGTTTCCTAGATAAAGAGAGCTTCGAGCATGTCCACGAGATTACTGAGCTGAGAAAGCGAGGCTGGACACCAAGGGGCCAGGTGTGCGAAGAGTGCAAAAAGAGGGCTTGGGGCCCCGGGGCTGGCCCGGGAGTGTGGGAGACCTGGGAGAAGCGTGAGGAGGAAAGAGCCAAGAGCAGAGCGGAAGCGGGCCATGACCATGAAACAAGTGGAAAACGAAAGGGCAAGCGACCGAGCCAGGCCAATGTGCTGGACGATGGGCAAGAAGAAGAGCAAAAGGGAGAAAGTCTTGTCTTATTTGCTTGCAGGCATCTATGGCACAGGACATGTCTGGACAAAGTGAGGACAGCCGATGGGGTTAATGGTACTGAAGACATGTCGAGGATGCAAGGGAGGATGGGGCTTCACTGCCCACTTTGTTAACATACCGTAGGAGATTGCTGTGAAATGATCATATCATATTTCCCACGCAATTTCTTCATTTCATATAGCACTTCTTTGAACGCTTGTCGGGCGGTCCTTTATGATCATGTCGATTCTAATGTTGGAACACTATTTGTACTCGACATATCATGTTGTTAGCGCTTTTGTTCAGAATACATCCATTATATTAGTCTAATACTAATGGCTGGGAGAGGCAGGCTCCACATGTTGGGGCTACTTTATTACGAGAGATATCACTGATCATACAATAACATTACACGGCACGCTAATTTGACTGCCTTTACGATCTTCACACGTGACACTAATCTGCTTTGATACTCCAATCGTATACCTTCCTTGTTCATGTGGTCCAGCCCTTTGCACCTGGAGCACTAATTTGGCCCTCCTGGATGATCTTCTCCTCGCTTTCGTTGTCCGTGATAATGTTTGTCGAGGCAAGCTACACACTGCGCTGGCCCGTCTGACTCCTGGCTGATGCGCCGCCACCAATAGTAACAAACCCGCTACCCGGTCGGTGACTTGTATGCCTTGGAGTTGTTCGAGTTCAACAAGCTGGAAAGCTACGTTGGGGGGGAGGATTTCAGCAATGGGAAAATCATCAAAAGGTTCGTTGTCACAATGCTACAAAAGTCTCGCGCGTGCCCCACGAGGCTTCTGAGACGCACATAGATGTGCTTGCTGCATCTCTTGTCATTTACAACTCGACCGACCAAGAACAGAATGATGCTGTCAAGCTACTGGGAATGCCCAGCGAAGAGATGCATACCCATGTCCACTATGCATATGGTAACGAGGGGTCATGGAGCTGGCATGGGTACGAGAATTGTATACAGGAAACGCTCAAAGGATTAGAGTAGAAATATGATTCAGAGAGCAGGTTGAGATTTTACGCACCAAAAGCATGATATACCGTTAGGTAAGAAGAAAACCCAGGAAGTCTCACAAATACCAATACTTTTCTCGGCATTAAAGAGTTAATGGCTACGTAACGAGATTTTGGCCTCTTTCTAGATATTATGCATATCGATATATAAAGTGATGGCGATGTAGAGAAAAATCCGAAGCGCCTGTTGAGCAATTCAATGTAGGAAATGTTGCCCAGGAGCAATAGGACAGGGTATGGTGGAGTATGATTCATGACCACTTTGCTCAACGAGACTTGTTGAGCAAGGCAACAGACGCGTCCGAGCAAGGGTTTTCTCTTGTCCTTTCATACCCTAGACATTGAGTGCAGATCGTGACTTTGTTAGGATATTACTGCATCAGATGAAGGATCGCGGGGTAGTGAGCTAGATTTAATTGGGCTTTGACGAGCCATGTTATGCCCGCTGGATAATGTATTCTTATCAGGCCATCATATCTTGCATGGGGGTTGAGAACACCCCAGGCTCGGGAGCTGCGATCAGACTCCCTTGCCCTGCCACTTCTGGGAAGTGTGATGTGTAATTGGGTCGTTTATGAGATTTCGGGTTATTGTGCCGGAGGGTAGTTTGAATTCTATGCAGCATGCATTAGCTCGACGCATTCCACAGCGTGGAAAGGTAAGATAGTAATTCGCACCATGTTACTAAGTCGGGCTCCGCGGTACTATGGAGAATCCCTTACCAGGAGCTATAAATGCATACTGTTTGCACTGCACGCATCAAAATAGTCTGACATCGAAAAAATCGACGCCTCGACCAAAATGTCTGTTCCAATGCATTTAGCACTGGCAACCATGATAGCTTTGGTACTGTATCGACTCAGCAGGATTGGACGAAGACCGACAGACTATCCTCCAGGACCAACAACATTACCGTTAATTGGCAACCTCCATTTGATGCCCAAGGAGAAGGGACATTTGCAATTCCAGAAATGGGCTGAAGAATACGGACCAGTGTATTCTCTAATCCTTGGAACCAAAGTCATGGTTGTGCTGTCCACGGACCAAGCGATAAAAGACTTGCTCGATAAGAGAAGTAACATCTACTCTTCCCGTCCGGATATGTACTTGGGTCAGATTATGAGTGGAGGTAACCGAATGCTACTAATGGTGAGGCAGGCACCAGGAATGGCTGCTTAGATTGACAGCTTACATATTGTCAGGAGTATGGTGATACTTGGCGCATGATCCGCAAGGTTGTCCACAACAACTTGAACATCAAGGCTGCGCGAACATACGTACCGTACCAAGACCTAGAGAATAAGGCGATGCTCATGGGATTTCTGGACAAACCCGACCTGTTTATTGACCACGTCCGGCGCTACACCAATTCTCTGACGACGCAGATGATCTTTGGCTTTCGCACAACAAGTATCGATGACCCAAAGCTGAAGCAGCTTTTCCACGTGAGTTTGCCATATTTGAAATAACGTAATTGCTGACAGAATTTGAGGGATTTGAGAAATTTTCCGAAGTACTTGGCTCTCAGACAGCCGCTCTTTTTGACGTGTTCCCTCTGATCCGGAAGCTACCGGACTGGGCTGTTCCCATGAGACGGTATGCAAAAGAACTGCACAAGAAGGAAAAGGAACTCTATTTGGGACACTGGATGAATGTGAAGAAAGCTATCAAAAATGGCACTGCCAAGCCATGTTTCTGTGTTGACTTGGTGAGAGCCCAAGACGAGATAGGCTTTTCTGATGAACTTGCCTGCTATACAAGCGGATCACTGCTAGAGGCGGGTTCCGATACTACTGCCTCAACGCTCATAGGCTGTGAGTATCTTTGAAGTCAATGTTAGAGATCGATATCTTTGTTGACATAATACAGTCATCCAAGCCATGGTACTTTTCCCAGAGGTGGTCAAGGCTGCCCAGGAAGAGCTTGACCGAGTATGTGGTGATTGTTTCCCTACTCTGGAGGATGCGCCAAATCTACCATATATCCGTGGTTGTGTCAAAGAGAGCATGCGCTGGATGCCAACAGATATCCTTGGAGTCCCACATGCTGTCATTCGAGATGACGAATACATGGGCTTCAAAATTCCGAAGGGGGCAGGTGCCATGTGGAATGTCTGGGCTGTACACATGGACCCCGAACGTCATCCAGATCCGCATCGCTTTGATCCTGCTCGGTACATTGATGATTACCAGACAGCAGCTGAAGCTGCAAACAACCCCGATGCTTCAAAGCGCGATCATTTTGTTTTTGGCGCTGGTCGGCGTCTATGTCAAGGTATGCACATCAGCGAGAGGTCCCTGTTCCTTGCCATATCTCGATTACTCTGGGCCTTCAATTTTAGAAAGGTCGTCGATAAGAATGGCAAAGACATAGTGCCTGATCCAAGCAATCTCACGGAGGGATTACTCGTCGTGCCAAAGCCATTCCCAGCAAACATTGTACCAAGAGATTCTGGTAGAGTTGAAACAATCAAGGCCGAGTGGAACAAGATGGAACAGTTACTTGACGCCAACTTGCAATGGAAGACATTGCCGGATGGTATGATATGGAAGACGTATAAGCAAGCCAGCTGAGTTTAACACGAGAATAAAGGGTGCAAGGGATCTGGAAACATTTTCTGCAGGATATGCAAGGATCAAAAAGCAGTCTCTAAACTGCCTTAAGGTGAATACATAAAGCATATATCTGCAGATACTCCAGTACTTCGTGACATATCCTTCAAGCCTAATGGCTTGAGTATAGTTGGCATGTGGGATAACTTTACATTCCATAGCTTAGCTACGGGTGGCAAAAGTTTGCTACTTATAAGTAAGATGCTAGCAAGGTCACCATTAAGCTGTCGGTTGAACTTCACAACACCCATTTGGGGTAGAAGAACCCCATAAGAGCCTCGAACTATAGAGAGATATCTGTCAGTTTGTGAATTCGTTACGTCACAAATACCCATCAACGATCAGGGCCCGAATGCAATTGCGGGGACGAGGCTGAGAGTTTAGATAACCCATTCAAGGTATTGAGGCCAGAGAAAAGACACAAGCCTCGCACCATGTTATCGGACACAAAAGGCTCAAGCGCCCAAGGGAAAGCGGCTGTCTACAGGATCCATATATTTCCTCTCTTCTTGACTCAGTGGCTGACCTGTAAATATATTGAAGCAAAAAATAAAGCCCAAATGAAACGGCTTGAAGAAGCTTTTGTCACGGCTGTCATTTGACACATGTCGTAACATGAAAGAATCTTGGCAAGTTATTGTGGTATTGTGTATGAACTGAAACATGCTGAAAGAATTTACAGGTCGACTCCAGACCTCATTTGACTCCTATTAACATCTTTCCATTTAGTTGACCTTTGCCTGGGACAGACTGGTAATCTGTTTGGCACCGTCCTGGATTTTGCCATCGGCCGCCTTGAAGCGGCACAGAACGCCGGAGCGCTCCTTGACCGCATTGTCGCACACCAATTGGCTGGTTGCAACACAGTTCAGAGCACCGCTGCCTAGTAAATGGCGTGTCAGTATTGGCTCATTGTTTGACAGAGGGAGCACCCTCTATGCCTTTTCTCTACTTACATGCAGCTGGGCCTCCAGGAACACACTTGCCAGCGGATCCGTCGACCGTGCAGCCATCCTGCTTCAGAGATTTGTTGGGGATACAGCATGCGCCGTTGGCTGCCTGGCGAGTGTCGATCTCGGCGCGGGGGGTGTTGCGGACGCCTTCAACATCGGTAATGGCAGCGGCAGAGAGGGCAACAAGGCCAAAGAGAACGGCGGTGATGGAGAACTGCATTTTGGTGAAGTTTGGGTGTTTAAGATATAAAATAACTGCTTGGTGTGTTGGAAAGTGTTGTAAAGAGAAAGTAATCCGCACAGCGGGAAAGAGAAGACAAATGGAGATGTGAAGAATGACCTGGAAGACTGGCTTGAGAAGCAAAAAGGTAGAGGAGTCTTTGCTCTCTTTATGCAGCTGAGGAACACCATCATTCATGCTATTTTGCCGTACGTCGAGTGACCGCTATCAGGGTGGCCCCTCCTGAGGCAGTCATGGCAGTGCATCATGCACATCCAAAACCTGTGATCCTGACGGATCCACCGGATCGCGGAGTCAAGCCCTCAAAACGAGCATTGTTGCGCGCACTCGTGTGAAAGAAGCCGTTTAGCCGCCCAAGCAGCATGAACTTCCATCCCCGAATGAGCGGGGCACACTATGCTATACATGTCAAGGAAACTTGGAATGAGGTTTTGGGAATCAGCTGCTGCATGAGTGGCGGGCAGAACAGCTTGTTGCGGCCGATCTTAGAGCCAGGGCACGCAAGTCAAAGAACCGCCAAACTTGAGTTGACAGGCCAACCAAAAATCCACTGTCTTTCACTTGAAACACTTGCTGCGATCTCAAACATGAGCACTGACAAGTTTTGAGACGTCAGAAAACCTGAGGATTAAACGAGGCCAATTTAGCTGGCCTGCAGCACGCATGGTCAGGCGTTGCCAGGCGTACTCTGCATCGCAGCCCTTTTTTCATTTCTGTGATTAAACAATCGTAGAGGCGATTTGTATTTGATCTTGGACAAGGTTCATGCATCAGTCTGCCTTTCTAGCAGTGTGGTTCCAGAATGAAACGATTGAGGCATCTTATCCTGTTTTGGTATGGTGCCTTGGCGGACGATCGATCACGCACCTATTACCCACTGAGAATCTACGAATGACGTGAGCATGTTTGAAAATCGGCAGCAATACCGTACAAAATGATAAGTAATACAAGTGATAGAGCTTAAACATAGAGAAACATCGATTTGTCAACCGTGATGTAATCCGAATACTCGGAGTGATATTTTAGCTTCTTACGTTTATTTGCAGTAGCTTGATAGCATACTAGACAAGATCTAATCCTGCGTTTTGATACCTTCAGTAGCTTACAGAATTTATAGATCACGCGGAAATCCTGTAGAATGCGTCAAGTGACCAACATCATCGCTGGATACTTGTTTTTGGACCAGGTATTGAAAATGTGATTGAGGTCAAACCTACGTGAAAGAGAGTTTTCTTTGTTCGATCACTGATTGAGAAGAGCATAATGCAGGGTGATTGCAAGTTTTCTATCAGTAGCACAGCTCTGTCCTACAGCTATAAGGTGTAACCGAGTATGGTTATCTGACCTTAAGATTCTACTCGTATGCATAGTAGTAACCTATTTCTATAGATCCTCGGCAAAATTTTGAGTATATTGTTTAAACAAGACTGTTTTACGTGGAATCTGGTTCAGCTTTATGGTATAATAGCTTGTCGCCCCTTCTACCAGTCGAAAACTAAGCCTTATTGTCAATACGATGTAGACTTCTACTTAGCGTGCTTAGTGGTAGGTAAAGAAACAATGTATTTGTAGGTAGATTAACCATCGCCCTTGACATCTTTATAGCCCTTACACGATTAGGTGTAACGGGCTGAACGCCCTTTGGATAGCTCCTCGATGGAATCTCGGTCAAGCAGCAGACGCCAGGTCTTACTCTGCAACCCGGCATCTGTGCGAGGCCTGAGCGGCGCCCAGACGACGCGCTCAGACACTCGGTGCAACCTTTCTCCGACAAGTAAATAAACACCACGCAAGTAGACTCTATAGCTCTCTATCGAATACAACCTCTTGTATACCTCGCGATTGCTCCCCGGAGCGCAGCCCCTTACATTAGGCTAGAGATTACGCGGCTTTAGTAAGCACTAAGCTAGACACTAGATTCTTAGCCGCTTGAGTTGTAGGTTATATTAAGAATGGTCTATGCATATGACAGGTGCCAATAGCATTATAGCATCTAAACTATATATAGTTAGTACTGTATTGAAACATCTTAGTGCTTACAGCTATCCCGTGAAGAGGTTGGTTTATTACTCTCTTCTCTTCTTACGTAATAACTTTATAGTGCGTACAGGCCTACGAGCATCTTCTTACGCCTTTACAGGAGCTAGTTTTAGAGCATATATAGAAAACTATTAAATAAGCAGTATAGATAGTTTGAACCCTTTGCTAAACCGAGTCACTTATATATACTCTAAGCTAACAAGTAATGCAATTTGCAGGACAATGTACTACCAACTGCTACTGCTGCGGATATGATTGCACATATAACGGAAGACCTTGTTATATTTTGGATTTAAATACTAGTGAATATTTAAATGAGTAGGGTAATTGGTAGTGAACTTGAAGTAGAGGAATGTCGGGTTCAGGGTTAGTATTGAGAAGTAGGAGACGCCATGCCCCTATATGTGCCGCCATCGAGAATTTGGGTACTGTGAGATATGAATAGGACAGCTAATGTACGAAGTCTAGGAGATACATGCTAAGAAAGGATATAGTTAATAATTTACATATGAAGCACTGAATAACGTGGTTCACAAGTGAGTCGCTAACCCAAGCGAGTCGCTAACGCCCCACCAGCCCATCAACTTCATCACTATAACGCGTGATGTCTTAACAACGCAACCGTCTATTAATATATTCTAAATCTGATCTTTAACTTGCTCTTTTTAACGTTTAGTTACAACGTGTTTAGAGTGTAAACCGTGCTGCTACTATCTACAACGTCCTATAAAGAACTCTATCTAATCAACGCGCTGGAAAGCGCCCTTAACGCGACTGTGAGCCGAAATCGAAGCGTCTAGATAAGCTAGAAGAGGAGGCTATAGTTAAGCGTATTCTTGAAGAGTCTGCGCGAGGATTTGCGCCTATAAAGCTTGACGTTTGAGTAATAGCTGATAAACTATTGGAGGAGCGTGGTGGCAACCCTGTTGGCAAGAACTGGGTTGACAACTTCGTTAAGCGGACTCCTGAGCTCCGTACGCGCTAGAGCCGTCCCTATAATCACCAGCGAGCCGCCTGCGAGGATCTAGTGGCTATCCAGCGCTGGTTCGACTTAGTCTAGGCGACAAGGCAGAAGTGGGGTATTGTTGTCAGATAAGCGGCAGAATCCGGGTGCGGACTCGAGCACCAGGATTCTGTGATCCTAGCCAATCAGAGTCAAGCGCCAAGCCCACCCTAGGTAGGGCCGATACATGAGACACAACTGATACCACTGGT